>NC_072781.1:26517716-26765216 GCF_022539595.1 Amphiprion ocellaris | reverse complement strand
TGATTTGATCAGTGCAAAAATCATAAGTTAATAATTACTTCATGTGTCCATTCATCTGTCTTTAGCATTAGTTTAGTTTTTATTTATTGGCAAAAGTTAGCCAGCATTTTCTCATAGTTCATATTTTCTTTTAACACTTTTACTTAGTGTTACTTTTGTTTTTGCCGCAACAAATAAGTCATCAGCAAATATTCCTTATTGTATTTTTTGCTGACAAAACACTTCTGAGTGAAGTCTGAGTAATTTCCAAAACCTAAACCCGCAGCATTAGAGAGTCTTGACACAATACATAATGTATTGTATCATGTGCTCTCTGGGTGCAGTAAAGTTAATTCCAAAGGAGACATCTAGAGCTGAAACAATCAACACAAAATTGATCTAAAGCAATTTTGGTAATCAGTTAATTAAATGTGATATATGAAGCTAAAATACCACAATAAACTCTTTGCCCTGTGTGAGATATTATTGCTTTTGTTATTATAATTTCACATGAAATAGCTTGAAACTGTTGTTTGTATACTGAGAATGGCACATTGAACACTGGATACATGAATAATTTTAATAAAGATAGTTGTTAGTTGCAGTCCTGAAGTCACAGGATGTATAATTGAATCTTCCCTGATGAATTGACAGAAAAAGAGAAAAAAATACACCAATTTACACTTGATCTAAAACAGTTTTCATACTGTTGATCTGCATTGGACACATGCAGACTTGCCCAGCTCCCAGATTTGTTCTGTTATGAAGAAAAATACAACCCAGACTTTGAAATATCCTTGTTAAAATGGACACTTGGAGCTGGAAAAAACTCCCAGATGATATCATGTGTTTGCTATATACAGTATATCTATACAGACTGCAGTGCTTTGGAATAAATCCCTTCAAATGCTCTCCGTCTTTATCATTTTCACTCTTCAGGTCTGGCGTTCACCACTCTGAGTTCCCTTTGCAAATTTGAAGTAGCGTGTCCCCACCCTTCTTGCTCTGTGCCTTCTAGAGAGAAGACTGTGTTTACTTTACAGCTTCACGCAGGCAAGGGAAAGGATTACATTTGTGGAAATGAGTTGTCATTTCAGGAGGTAATAATGGATTTGGGCCTGAGAGCTCGACAAACACAACACGGGGAGAGCGGAGAGGATGAAACATGGGAGCTGAGGTAGAGAATGTGTGTGTACATTGTGGATTTGTGCTCACAGGAAGGATGGTCGCACACACACACACACACACACACACACACACAAAGAGATACTATTTGGCTGGACATCTGTACAAATGAAAGAAAACTGGTGGATTCTGCTGGGGTGCATGGTTGGGGGGATGGATATCCCACCACAAGATTCCCCCAATCTTCAAAGCTCCAGTCCGGTTGGGAGTAATGGTTTCCATCCCTGTTGCCAGATTGGTTTCGTCCTGTCATCACTCCGTATTTACTGACAACTATGTTTTATCTTTTGTCTTGGCTGCCCTCAGAATTGCCTTCGTAATATTTTATGCTGACTTGAAATGTCTCTTTTGTCTTTGGCTGGAGTTTCAGAAGTTCCATTCGCGTCTGCCAAAGGAAACAGATCTTGTTGGTTTTACCTTCCTGTCTGCAGCCATGACCTTTGCACTGCACAGTAGTTTGCCAGTAACATTAAGTCCATCA
The DNA here is from genome assembly GCF_022539595.1 of Amphiprion ocellaris. Lineage (NCBI taxonomy): Eukaryota > Metazoa > Chordata > Actinopteri > Pomacentridae > Amphiprion > Amphiprion ocellaris. The sequence goes on along the minus strand of NC_072781.1, from coordinate 26,763,571 downwards.
ACATTACACAGGCCCTCTTATTCCATCTCACATCCCATATGCAGTCATGCATAACGTTTCTGTCAGCTGCAATGTCTCCGGAACTGCTGGTGATGTGCCAAAAACAAAAATGGATCCACAAATGATTCTGTACATTGACTGACAGTGACTTAGGATTGAATGTCAAGGACTGGATAGAGGTCCTTACAAGTCCAAAATATCTAAGTCCCAATCTGAGATCCAAGTTGGAGCGGTACAATAATATTCAGTCTGACTTTCAGAATCTTTTTTAATATGTCTAATATACAAGTGTAATAAGTAGACTCACCATTATCATCGTTCCCTATTCGGGTCTCTCTGGGTCAACCACATTTTAGATCAGGTCTGTTGTCTTTTTGTCTCAGTTGGTTGGACAGTTCTCCCTTACATTTCGAGTCTTGAGTAAAATAATTGAATGTTTGTTGGGTTTGGGTAGATTTATTTTTTTTCACGCTTTAGAGTGCTCGAATGCTCCTGATATCTACACTCTGTATCCTATGTATGTTTATCCTGTGGTACTGGTTGTGTACTTTCTCAATAATCAACGCTAAGTGTCAGGAAGATGCAGCTGTGTCAGGTCCAGAATACATGACATTAGTGTCTGATAAAACGGCCACTGTATGAGATTAGGCAATGATAAACTCAGAGATTCTTGTGGCGACATGGCAGAAACACATGAGAGATGACACTTTGGTAACAGACCAATCATAGCGAGCTGCCTTTCTGGAGGTGTCACAGACTAACTATGGAAAACAAGAATGTACAGAAACAATGACATGATTGATAGGAGGTTGGACTGTAGGTTGACGTAGGTGTAGGTTGGAAACGAAGCCTAAAAACAAAAACAAAAAAACAAAAACACAACTGATGGCATATCTGCAGGATGCACAGAGTGAAGTATAGGTTGTCTGTCCTTCAGTCTGCCTTTCACTACAGCGTCTCAGTGCTACAGAGTATACCTGAGTATTCCACCAGAGCACACCTGACAATGTGAAACACTAAAAAAACAACAAAAACTGTAGGTTAAGCTGTAATTCAGCAATCATTTCGACAAGTCATGATGGTGTTTAAAGGAAAAATGTAAAAATGGCAGGTCATGCTCACCATTAGAGCAATTCTTTTTTCTTTTTTATAGGCTTGGCAAGTGCTACATACTTAATGATGGAACCATATGCTTGTGCTATTGACAATGTATGTGCCTTGATGTGTGAGAAATGATCATTCCAGGGTGTGTAGAGGTGAGCAGCAAAGGGGTTTGGTTAAATAAGCTTTACGTACGAGCAGAGACATTTTGTCATGTGCAGCTGTGAAGCTGTGAAATCACAGGTCTTTTTGCTATTAATGATACATAAGGAAAGAAAAGCCACAGGACTTGTAGTTACTGCCTATTTCTGCCTATTTCATTTTCATATCATTAGCCTGAGTCTCTTACGTGGTGATTTTGCAGAGGTGAGATGATGAGGTAGTGGCACGCATTTGTGCATGGGGTTGTGAGCTCATTTTGTGTGTGTGTGTGTGTGTGTGTGAGCATTTGCATCTGTGTGGAGAATGAATTTGTGTACAAGTATCTACTTTTGCCTTTTTGTGTGTTTGCATGCTTGCACGAATACACACGTGTATCTGTGTGAGTCTGTGTGTCGTAAGACAGATGGGTAATGGCCCCTGTGCTGAAAGCGGGGCCCTGTGTAACGTGCAGCCCTGATTGCAGACCTGATTACCTGCCATATGCTAGCTGAAGGGTTGAGGGCCGGACCAAATGAGAACAGTATGCAAACGTTAAAGCAGCGTTTTTATAGCGCAGTCATTATACCCCCGCTCTGGCAAATGAAAACGAGCGTGGCGGGGAGGGAGAATAATGAAGTCATAAAAAAACGGACGGGTCACGGTGCGTGGTCGCTGCCGCAGCCGCCGCCTCCCAGCTGTAATCCCATTGGCTGGAGGGAAAGGGGAAGGGTCCCCTGCTAAGATGATGGTGAAGTGTTGGGTAGACTGCAGGGTGGCCCTCTTCGATCGAAAAGCTTCCAGAGAAGGAAGATGGCAGTTAAAGATCAAACTGGATCCTTCCCTGAGTACATCACCTCAAGTTGGGGAATGCACGCAGAACACATGTATGTGTGTGTGAGAACGTGTGCCTGTGTGTGATGTGATTATGTTCCTATTAGCCTTTGCATTCTCCATTATGCATGCAGCGTACAGGGCTAAACTGACCTTGTAAGATGATCATTGACTCTCCTTGGAAAACACTTGTTATCCCAGGATTAACACACACACCAATTACTACCTGCTTGCCACATGAGCTCAGAAAAAAAAATCCCATCTGTGTTTCTTACAATGAGGGAACCCTAGCCCTCTCTGTACACAAATTGATTAAACATCATGCAGTTTTAAAGCTGTTTTAATCTACGTGAAATTTGTGCAGCATGTTTTAAAAATTTTTGTACAATTCTGTTTCATGGGTTGAATTCCCAGAAGTTCTGTTACCATTTACAGTAATTGGTGGATCTCCTTATAACACGATACACTCATTTTAGAGGGGAATAAATATCTGAATAGTAGCCATTGATGGAAAGAATGGAGGGTATCAGTTTTTCAGTTGGTTGATATCTCATTTTAAAGTCTGTTCTGTGAATGGATACACATGATTTTGTAAACTGTGCTTGTGCACAACGCATTTTTGTCCCAATATGTTGTTTTTGATTTCGAATAACCCAAGCTTACATTATATTTGGTGCAATTTCTTTCAATTACATATTGCTCCAGATGTGACAATTTGATGTGAAATCTTTCTTTTTGGATTTTTTTTCTTTCAGAAGCCAGAAATCAATAAAATCTATGATCGCCATTTCCTTCTGCTCTCCGTCTTCATGCTAAGCTAAACTTACCACATCCCAGGCTGTGCTTCATACTGATGGTCAAAATGTCAAAAATGAGATTGATTCTCTTCTAGCTCTTAAAAAAACATTCATTGAGCACGGGTCCCAAAATGTTGACCTGTTTCTTCATCATGAGTTTAGGAATATTTTCTGTTGAACTAACTCTGAAAAGTTGAATACCTTTTTTTTGTTTTTATAACTGTGGAAATCACAGCAGGATTCATCTGTTCTGTTTGATGTGGTTACATGAGATTTTTGTTCTGGGTAATCTGATTGTTGATGGAATATCAGGTGTAAACTCAGCATTATGAGATCCTGCTTCACTGTGTTCATGTACCATGCATGTCAGTTGTGTGCTTGCTGTCCAATGAAAACTGGTTCCCATTTAACAAGCTCAGACTCTCACTTTAATAAAAACCTGTTAGCAGTGTGTCTAAGGAATGACTCTTGTTGCCAGGGGCACCCCATCGCTTTTCCCATTTCCATCCATCAGGAGAAAAGGGGAACTTGTGCATAATCCTGAAGCCCATTGTGGCCTACTTAGTGGGAAGGGAACATGCCTTTCCGACTGGTCGTGCCTTTGTATGTGGGTCAGCTTCATTCAAATTCTCTTTCATTCCAGATCTTCTTCCGACACCGTGGCCCATCATTAGCTGTAATATAGGTCACCCCAGGCTTTGTGAGACTCCAGCCCCATTTGCATTCTTGATTCAGATGTAGCAGTCATGGAGTGACTGTAGGTAAGGAGGTGGGAAGCTAGGGGGGGAAGGTGGCATCAGAAGTAAAGGCGAAGCTTTTATCACCTTTGATGAAAGGATGAGGCCAGTCTGGATACATGCTTAAAAGGATCAGGGTGTATCCCCAGTGGTGGGGAGATGAAACTCCTATAGATGCAGGTTGAAATGTATGGTAGGCACTGTGCCTTTCCTTTTCCTTATGGTTGACCAAAGAGAAAAGATGAGGAACTAATTTGAAACAACATCTTGAGTTAGATATACATACAGGGTAAATATCATACGATTCTTTAATGAAATACAAAACTACTTAGGATGAATGAAGACCTGTACTTCAGCCCTTGTGCTTGCAAATAATTAAGTTTTGAAAAGGCAGTGTTCATTCTACCCAATTCAACTCCATAAGCTTTTGTTGAGTTTACAGTGATAGAATATGAGTTTCTGCTTGCGTGCCTGCCCAGCTGCCCAGTGAAAGAAACATGGTCTGCCCAAAGTAGCACTTCTGTAAAGTTTGGTATCATTGCTGACTTAGTAGAAAAACTCATCATACAATATTGATCCAAAAACATGGCAGGGACAGAAACCATAGTTTGTGTGCGAAAATAACAGCACAACTTTTTGTTCACTTTGCTCTTCAGTTATCTATTAGGCTACAAGCTAAAATGTCCATAAAGATTCAACTTTTTTGTGATGAAAACAGATACCAACAGCTCAGAGTAATGATACTCACCAATAATGAATGCAATAAAGTTTTTTTTTGTGGACAGAATGTTAACAGAAGCAGAAGTTCACTTTGTTGCTTCCAGCTGTTTGTAGTAGTCATTCCTTTGAGCTTAATAAATACCTGCAGCATCAGACATCAGCAGCATTCATAGAATCATCTTCAAAGGAAGAGAGTTGCACGCATTTATGCATACGGAAGATAAACAATGGCAATGCCATTCATTTTTTAAAAGTCCCCAACATGGAGACAGGCTCATTCTGTGTTTTACCTATTAATGAACAACCTTTACACCCAAGGCCATCCAAACAACAGCAATGTTTTACAACACCTCAGGAAAACCTGAGCTGAAGATGCAGCATCTGAGATGGTTGCAGTTGTGTCTGCATAATGGACACTTAAAACAGCAACTAGGAGCAATAACCCAAGAAGCATTGACAGTGTTTCTGTAATTAATCTCACTGCCAGAAGGGGGAGACAAAACTTCCACACTACCTAAGCTTAACTTGTTGTTTGTTTTCCATAGTTTTGGTCTTTTCTACACCCTTAACCATACTATGGTAGTCATGTGCAGATAAAGGTAAATTAAATCGTTAAATAGTTATGCAAATAAAACCCTTAATTTTGGCAACTATTTTATCCTCTGCTTTCAACAAAGCTGATACAGTTCTCATATATCAGATATGAACACACGTGCACATACAGTCCATTTCAAGTTTACACTCATACATGTTAAGACTTCTATACAGACGTCTGCATAGGAAAAAATGCATCAGGGTTGAGACTTGAAATTAAAACTCCAAAGTCCTCGGCACCCCAGCAGCTCCAGCTCCTGTGTTTAGTATGCAAAGGCAACAGAGTCTATTGACAGTTTTTTTTTTTCTCCTTGGCAAATTACATGTTTCCACCTTAATTGTTATTGGAGATGTTATCACCAAGCGGATGCAGCCCTCGCTTCTGAACCTGCTAAAGACTGACAGTGGTGTGAAAGGGGCATAGGAGGGGAGTTATGCAAAATACGGTCCATGTATAATTAATGCCCCCCTTTCATCCCCACCTTCTCCCTTTTACACACAACCCCTCTATCCTCGTTAGGATGGACAGCTGGCGCCAGGATGTCTTTTTGACCTCTAAGGGCTGCGGTGTTAAATTGAGATACTGAGGGTGAGGAGGGAATGGGAATTGGTAAAGGGCAGATGCTGAAGAGAAAGCACACACATACACACACACACGCACATACACACACACACACACACACACACACTATTGAAGGTGTACTAATATACCAATTTTGAAAACTTGGAAAATTCCATGCAAATGCTTTATTCTGCAGAGGCTCAAAGGCGATTTGAGTCCATCCCTGCTGACACTGGATGAGAGGCCTGGACAGATCACCAGTCCATCACAGGGCAAAGACACTACCAACCACACACTCACGCTCACACCTAGAGCCAGTCTAGCACCAGCCATTAACCTAACATGCATATCTGGACTGTGGGAGGAAACTGGAGCACCTGGAGAAAACCCACACAGGCACAAGGAAAACATATAAACTCCACACAGAAAAACCCCAGAGACCAGAAGGTTTGACCACGCAGGCTTTTTGCTACTACACCACCATGCTGCCCAGAATGCTCCCATTCAGTATAATATTACTGCACTGAAGTTATCAACCTGTCTGGAATGCATGATCTTTAAGGGGAAGGGATGAACTGAATTAAAATGGGCCACACAGCTAAGCAGAAACAACAGAGCAGCAGACAGAATAACAGAAATAATGAAGATAAGGGTTGTAGCTAAAGATGGTTTTATATTACACATTATCAAGACTCCTAGGTGATATTCGCAGATTCTGTTTGACCAACAATCCAAAAACTAAACATATTTAATTTACAACAATCAATAAACCAACCAATTTCTGTCATTTTTTGAGTATCAAAATGTATTAGCATTTTTAATGTCAGTTACCATCTATTTATAAGCTTCTCATTTCAGCACTATATTGATAATGCAGTTCCACAAAAGGGAGGTTTCTGTTGTATTTAAATATTTGTTTAAAAATGCAGCAACCAGCCAGTATGGGTGTAATGTGCTTCATTTCTGCTCTGAAATGTACTGCATTAACCTTTATTTTCAAACAGGTTCAATAATATCAGTGTCACTGACTCAATAGGTCATTAGGGTGCTCTAATTTAGAAAAATGTGTTTTTCTGCTGCTTTTTTTCCCTTTTTTTTGTGAATCTCTCTCTGGTGTGGTGTTGAGAACACAGAGACTTGGTGTATTTAAAAATTTCCCCAAGTGTCGCCACAGAGCCCAAGACAGTTTAGGTTGGAGTTATGGAACTGGTGTTGGTTGAATTTAGAGGACTTTTTCAGGCAGAAATTGATAAAAAAAAAAAAATAGTTACATCAGCTAGAAAAAGAGTGAAACAGAACGCTGGGTCAATTAAATCTTTAATTTCATTGGACTAATTTTTCATTTTAATGTGCATACACTTTCTCTTCAGCCCCTCGTCACAGCTGTTTTTATTTGTACACTGTATGTACAAATAAAAACATACAGAATGACTTTTAGAATGGCATCACTGTGACAGAGTCTGCTTCTTTTGCCGTCCTTGTCAGAGTGTTTGTTGGGGTAGAAGAACTAAAACACACCACACTCTCACGTGCACTCAGCTGACTTTTCCACGCCCTCGTTACTTCGCTAACTGTACCCGCTATCTTCCCATTAATTGATCTAAACAGGCTCAGATTATCTCGGCTGCTATGCAAAAAAGCCAGAGTCACTGCCAACTCTTTCAAGATAGCGGAAGGCGAGACAGACAGAACTTTGGCTGAAACTCCTCCTGCGCCTTAATTCCTGACGGGAAACGCGTTAATATCACCCACCCTACCCCCCAACCCTCCCCTCTTATCTCCACCCCGAGCCTCTTTTGATGTCCCAACTCTAATCAACTCGCCCGGGCCGACGGATGTGCGCCTGACACGGGACAATCGTTGGAATCTAAATCGTTACATCTCCCCTGACATTACCGTGGCATTTTTGTCGTGGCAGAGGTAAGGAGAGTGAGGATCGGTTCATGGGGACCATAATTCTTTCCATCGGGAGGTGGGAGGGGGGGTTGGTGTGGTGGGTGGCATATTCATATTAGTGTGGAATTAGGCCCTTTTTAGATGTGCAGGAAATCCAGTGTTGGCGAGGAGCGCGCTGGAGTCCACACGTGTCCTTATCAGGGATGGCGAAGGCCCTATTCATACCGACTGCTATCAGCATAATTCTTTTTGACATTTCAGATAAGCATCTTAACAGAAAGCTCCCAACTAGGTAGACGGGGGAGTTGTCAAATAATGAAGGAATCCTACATGTTTACTACTAAAATATCAGCTTTTTAAATAGGTGTCTGGATTTGACTGTTATCGGGCGATCTGTGAACCCTCGTCCTACCGCTTTCTGTATCTCTGCGAGGGACTGGGCTTAGGAGTGTGGGTTTGTGCATGTGTTTGTGTTTCTGCTGATGATTTCCATCAGCCTGCACATGCAGTCTGCACTGTATCGCAACATGCCAAAACACCATACATTAATCCTATCTGCCTCTAATCTGCTAATATTTCCCGCGGAATTATCCGAGGACGCTGGTTCATTTGCAAATATGTTTGGGAAAACTGCATAAACACAGCAGTGACTGTCTGGTAGTAAAACATCTACAGTAGCTGCTGTTGGTTGGACAGATTAAGGATCTGCTGCTTGCCTGTTTGTGCTCGACTGTGGCTGCGGCTAAATACAAACAAATTATCTTTGGATTATGGATCAAGCTCTAATCACCGGTCAGCAAGGACAAAGACCTTATACTTGGAATTAGCTATTTAGTTGAAAGTGTTCAGTTCCACTAGAAGTCAGTAGAACAGACTGACATGCACCTGCAGTTAGAACATGAACAGTTAGAAGAAGATAAATTCTTATCATTAAAATAATAAATCACAATTGAAGTACATCAGAGAGGTGCAAGAAAATATAACATAGAGGAAAAATGCTAAATGGCTTGTAAAGGGATGGGGCATTGGCTTTCTGCCAGCGTTAGAATGTGGGTGTGTTCAGTTAAAGTGCATTTTTGACTGTGGGGAGTCATCTTCAGGTGTCCTGGTTGTCCTCAGGTCCCTCTTGGACGGGTTCATTTTTAATCCTCTCATGCACGACATGGGTCAAAACAAACCTGAGAGAATGATTTAGATGCAATTAATAAAATAAACAATAAACGCCTAGCTTTAATATTATTCTTATATTGCATTAAAAAGTACCACTACCCCATAAATGCACGACACTGGTCAAAACTGACTTGTGTATATTCTCAATGGACTTTGATAGAAACCTTTGGGTTATTTATGTTTTTGTAATTAGGAGCACATTTTATTATGGATCTCGGAACTTAAAATCACTCAGAATATAAATAATGTGCATATCATTTTGCAGATTTGTATGTGGTTAGAAACTCATTGGCAGCAAACTGTTGACTTCTTGTATTCTGCCAAGTAAATATAAATCAGAAAAATGACAATAATAAAATATAGATTCTTAATTATTTTCTATCTGATGTGTCTTTCAGTACAATGAATACATTTAATTGTATTTTTTATGATCATTGCAAATTATGCTTTGTGCATAGTTTTGGGTTCAGTTTTAGTTTTTTAGTTTTATTTTTTGAAGTTCTCTGTCCTTGTGTTCCAGCTTCCTGCCTGCCTCCTTGGGTCCTTGTTCAGTTCCATGAGTTCTTCATTTTTGGATTCTGCCTGTTTTCCCTGTTTGGATAATCTTTGGTTAGTTGGTTGAATATTTTCAGAACTCAACAGCACGTTTTGTTGCTGTCTACTGCCAGCCTTTTTTTTTTTTTTTTTTTTAAAAACGTCCTTTTAATTTGCTTACCAGCCAGTCTCTGTGTCCTGTATTGGGGTCTTCTTTTGAACTGAACTTTAATGAATTTAACACAAAACTTTGCTTCAAACAAATTACAATGAAACAAACTGTTGTCCATTAAATAAAACTTAAAATGAAGGTGGATCCATGTTGTGCAGGAGTAAAGAAACATAAATAAATAAATGAAAATGAAACAATATGACACTTTCAATCTTAATAATAATAATAATAATAATAATAATAATAATAATAATAATAATAATAATAATATAAACTGAATTTCTGTTTCATAAGAAAAGGGTAAAAAAAAAGAGAAAAAGGTTTTAACATATATTTCTAGTTGTCTTTGGAGGTGCAACCAGTACTATTGGTTACAACCTGTTCAGCACAGCGTAGTGAGTGCATATATGTGTCTTGTGATGCAGAGATGGAGATAACTGTGCAGATATAAAGTGAGGATGCTTTTAAAATAATGTCAATCAAGTGTTAATAAATGTTAATTATTTCTTTAAAAGTGCTGTAAAGAAGAATCAAAAATAAATATTTGCTATGCCTCTAAAAGAGCACCAGTTCTCCACATTTGTTTGCACGCAGGTTTTTCAGGTACCTGGCAGGTACTGTTCTGAGAGTCATAGAGAACTTGTTGGGTTCAGTCTGCCTCAATGTCTTGTTATCCGAACTGACTCCATGATGTTGAGATCAGAGCTCTGTGGGGGTCACAATACCTTTAACAGGCCTCCTTACTCTCCTTATTTTGGATCCGTCACTCATCTTCCTGTGTGATGGAAGGAATGTTAACATCTAAAGTGCCTAAATCTTTTGTACAGTGTTTTATTGCACCCCTCTCGCTGAAAAATCTTTGCTACATGTTTATCATCTTGTCTTTGTTAGTTGTATGTTTGCACTGAGCGGGGTATAAAAACTTGTATGTCCGCAGCTTCCTCTGTTCGATGCAAAATCATGTAGCTGCTGCAAACACTGAGCACTCACTGCTGATTTTTTTCTTATAGTATTATGAGCTCTGAGCTTGTAATAAGGTGTCATTAAAGTTGTTGCTGCCTGACTTGTGGAGAACATTCTTCCCGTGATTCTGATCAATGGAGTAAACAATCCTGGACAAAAACGTGGTGAATAGGATGTCATGTGTTTCATATGCCCACTTTCTTTGGAATCAAAAGCGGAAAAACTTAAATAGAATGAGCAGAGAGAAACAAACACCCACATACACTGAAAACTCCTCAGCAGAAAAGCCAAACAAGGAGGAAAAGGAGAAAAAGTCACAATAATAACCCAAAGATGATGGCAAAGTTACTGGTTCTAACACAATTAAAAAAAAAAAAAAAAACACAGATTGACACTTTCAAGAGGCATCAAATGTGATTATTAGTGCGATTATTATTGTCTGTTTTTTATTAAGCACAGACAAACAACGCAATATCAAAGCAAGGTGCATTTATTCTGTTCAGTCACAGAGAGAAAAAGAGAAGTGAGTGAAAGAGAATGTCACTAATAGGACAGAAATAATCAACAGCAGCACCTGAAAGAGCCGCCACACATGCATGTTCATATGTTAGAGGGCTGTGGCCAGTCAGCCACATAATAGAACAATCACTCTGTCACTCATCCTCTGCTATTCCTGCGGCCGGTATTCCGTTTAAAAATTAGAAGGAAAAAAATCCTGTGTTTTATCCTCCTTTGTCCTTTTTCTCCCGCTGTCATTTTCATCTCTCTTTTCTGTCCTGCTCCTTCTTGTGTTCCTCTCTCAGATCTGTCCTTGGTCACTGTCTCCCATTATTCCTTCATCATGATGCATTGTACATCTTTGGCAACCAACTATTTTAATGTGTCTATCTCAATCCCGAGCGCTTTTTGTTTGCGAACACCTGGATGAAAAGGATCTGCTTTGATACGTCAAGATAAATCGCACGGCAGCAATGAATCAGATCAACTATTGTGTCTGTGTGTCATCATTTCAGCAGATATGGAAGGTTTTGGGGCTATGAGGGTATGGAATGTTTCAAGTTTCAGTTCAGATTTGTTCTTTTTCTTTTTTAAATAGAAGAAAATTTTAAAATTAAGCAGCAGGAGCAGGTAAACTTTTCTCAGTGCAGCAGGATGGAGCTTTGTTGATATACAGCAATGACCTGGTTGTAGTTCAACTAAACTTAGAGCTGCATTAATTAATATTTAAGTGATAACAATGGATGACATGATTACATGTGCAAAAGGTCAGTATCACTGATGAATTGACACAAATATTATCACCAGGCTGTACTTCTGCAAAGCTCTACAGACAACAGAGATTGTTAGCATTGTTCTTCAGATGTTTTTTGTTTGTTTAACAGTCCACAACTTTATGTTTCATTCTCATAACTCTCACTGGCACAGTCTCTGGCAGCAGCAGGTAGATTGAAGCCAATGTAAACGACCCAAAGCCTGAAACTGAAGCCAGGCGGAGGTGCACTTATCTCTCAGACCACTGGAATTAAAATGTACTGAAGGTTAGAATATCATTATTGGCCAGTGAAGACAACAAATTACTGCCTGCCACAGCACAAGATGACGCTGAACTTATTAATCAACTAAATGTAATTAACACACATGTTTAGGCAACAGGGAATGTACGCTTTTAGGTTAATGATTTTACAATTCATGCCACTTATTAAACATGGACAGTACTAGCAGAGTGCAACTAAATCCTAACCTAAATGAATGCAGTCAGTTTTAATACCAGCAACATTCCATGGCTGCTGCCTTTGTACTGGACAACTCAAGGCTTAGTTTGAATACAGTGGAAACAAACAGAGAATGGGGATTCAGATTGTTTGAAATGAAATGTTATAAATTTGAAAAAAAAAAGAAGTAGAATACAGAACATTTTGCATCTTTTCCTTCAAAAGTACTCTGAAAGTTATTTAATAGCTGCAGGGCTTCTCATCCATCACTTTACATTCTTGCTGTTGCAGCCGCAAGTCCAAACGATCAAATTCCTAGCTTTTACTATCATTTACTTTCCCTTCATTTTCACTTAATACTTGCCTGTTCCCAGGACTACTGCTGCTGCATTACAGGTGTGTCATTAAAATTTTTATTCTTAAATGTCATCGTATTCAACAGTTGTTGTTTTTTTTTGTTGTTGTTGAAAAAGTAATCCTAGTTTTTGATTAATAAAATGTGTTTTACCTTTTATCAATGTCCCACTTTTGTCTTGGAAAAAGGTCATTACCAAATCAATACTGTCAGAGTTTTCATTAATAAAATTAACACTACTCTGAGCATTGCCTGAGGAACAGACGTAGACTAAAAACACCTCATTTTCCTTCATGGTGTGATCTCCAATCATCCAGCCAACTGAAAAAAACCTTCCTTTTGTTTTATGCATTCCTGTATTTTTCCCATAAGTGTGCCTCCTCACTCTGGTGGCATATTTTCAATCATTATTAGAATGCCAGCAGCTCAAGGCTTGCAGGCTTTAACCTCTGGTATGTTTGGTGTGTGATAAAAGGCGAAAGCACTATCAATCTTTATTGTCTGGCCCACACACTGTAATTGCATTCAATAGTCCACTGATTCTCTTGTCTGCGCTAATGTCGGGGAGCAGAGAGGAGCCAGATGCTCTGACTGCATCACACACACACTCACACACACTCACACATGAAGAAAGACACACAGGTGCGTAAACACACAGTTCAAGCTTTTATACTGTGGGAAAAAAAACATCCTTGTAAAGGTTTTTCTGGTGGAATATGCACAGTAACACAGGCAGCACGGAGCACCGCTTGGCCTGGGGTTGATAAACTGTTGACAGTACAGACTGTGAGCAGCTGTGCATCCAGAGCTCAGACTGAAGAGGATTCATCGTCTGGTCAGGTTCTTTATGTATATATGAAAGTACAGTAGAAAGTATGTGAATATGCGTGACGGTGATGTCACCACCAGACCAGGTCATGTATTATTCAGATTTAAGCAGGAGGTAGTGAGGGAGGGAAGAGAGGAGGGGCAGGAGGGCTGGAGGAGTGCCAGACACTGGATCAGATCTCAATGAATAGTAAAGATGCTGATGGAGGGAAGAGGGTGGAGGAACCTGGAGAGGTCTATCTATCTATCTATCTATCTATCTATCTATCTATCTATCTATACATATAGGTCTGCATAGCCACTTGTAGTACTTCATCCACACTCTAATGAAATCCAACTGCTGCTTTTTCTTTTGCTATTCTATATAAGCCTTTGGAGTTTAGCAGAGTATGAAGTGTGTTTGTGAGCTTTGTTTGTGCACATGTCTGCGTGTGAGAGGTTTGATTCCATATTGCCTATCCTCGCCGAGCACCTGCAAGTCAGGTGGCGGCGCATATTGCAGAGCCTCACGCCGTGGGCAGCCTCGATAAGATAGACACACCAGGCTTCAGGTAATAGATTTGGGGCTTGTTGTCATATCCACACAGAGCGCACAAAGCCTGCAACCCCAAGGATCAAGCCAGATGAAAAGCTGGCCTTTGATATTGGTTATTCCAATACCACTTCTGCATTATTTTCTTGATTTTTGAATGACACACACACACACACACACACGCACACACACAGGCATATGTGTACACTCGTACATTGAGATACACATCCTCACCTTCAGGACTTATACGAAAAGTGCAGTGGTTTGTTTTGCATTTTGGTTTCACTGCTCCAGTGTTTTATATATGTTGCTAATTGATGCTTTCAGAGGTACTGTTTTTGTTGCACTTTTAAGTGGGCCAAGGCTAACAGGCTAACTACCATCAAATCCCACATGAGTTGTATATAACTGGGGCTCTGGTTTGTCTTCCAACCTATAGTCATGCAGCCATAAATTAGAGGTCGATTACTCTTTGGCTGGTGAGGCAAACAGTCTTGGCACAAATCTGCTGGTTCAAGATCATGACCACGTAGCGCTGCGTCCAGTCTTTATAAAGCTGTTTACTGCTGCAGCTTCTTTGCGTGGTTGTTTGTGTGTGCATACATTTGCATGTTACACACATGCACTCAGGGCCAGTGGGGCATGCAGCTTGCGCACTACATACAGTAATACATTGCTGAATATCAAAGGAAATTACCCTTCACCTCGGTGCATGGATCTTAGCGAGTTCCTTAACCAGAGGAATGGGCTTTGAACCAGGCAGATTCCCCGAGGGCCCGTATCCTGGCCCCTCCCCGGAACGCCGCGCCGGATAAGGGCCGTAATTCCCACTTTTAGGTTTCCATTAATCTGATCCTGACACAGGGGAGACGGGCTGCTTTGCATATCGCCTTCCCAAGATGGAGGGCTATTTACATGATCGCCTCCAGATTGAATATGATCAGTAGCCCACCTCCTCCGCCGTCCTCTGCAGCTGAGACGAGAAAAAAATGCAGATTTCTTTTTTCAGCGGGTATTTGCTGCATTATCATGGATGAAATATTATTCACTCAGGTATATTCACCATAGCGTTTCGATACGTCTCAAGTTAGGCTTGATGGATACGTGTTGCGGATATTACAGCTCGGTGCTAGGTTCCCTTGACGAAGGCCAAATTTCTTTTATGAATGTGACAGCAGAGATGGATAGATCGACCCATTTATCATCGCTCACTGATAGCGCTAATGTGAACAGAGCTACCCCCCTCCACCCCTCCTCAACAAATGTGAGGAACACCAGTGAACAGTGCTCCATTTGAAACCATGAAGGCAAACCCCCATGTAAATGTATCTGTAATGAACGCTGCGTACAGGAGGTGCATTATTCTCTTTCTGCTACATTTATTTCTGAATATCAAATGAATATGATAAATGTGGGGCGAGGGGGCGGTGGCGGCGGGGGAAGCAAAGTAAGCCGAGGATATGAGATGAGTGATATTGTTATTACACCACTGACGATGAGCTGCAGAAGTTGAGACGGTGTGAGACTGTTGCGTAGGGGGCCAACGCGCACACACACACACACACACACACGCACACACACACACACACTTCACCTCACCTCACATCTTCTCTCGTGCTCTTTCCGGTGCAAACATGTCGCCTACTTGTCTGTCCATCATTATCCATCCCTTGAACTGCTTTCATTTCTTTCTCTTTCTTTTTTCTTTTTCGTCTTCAGCACGTCAAGCAGAGACACAATTCCACACTCATGTGAGTCCCAGTTGTGAGCTGATACGCAGCGAGACAACAACAACGGGGTGGGGAAAAAAATAGAATATCACCGTACAAACACCACCGCTGTTTAGTGTGATGAAAGAGCAAATCCGCACTCACACAGAGCCGGTGAAATATTGGTGAGAAGGCTGACTGAATGTGCACGCTCCTGTCTGTTACTTCAAAGTATTACCACTCTTGGCAGGAAACTAGTGGGTGGCTGTAATCAAACCAAAGGTGCAGCTGGGTTTTTTTTTTTTGTGTGTGTGTGTGAGACAATTTTGTTACTTTTTTTTTGTTTTTGTTGCAATCTCAGTCAATTTGCATTTTCTAGTGGACGTCGTGCAGCGTGTGAACCGCAAAATTGTCCACGTTGGTCTGCACACGCTTAATGTAAACAGTGCTGTAGAGAGTCATCGTACTTCCTCATTCACTTTGCATCAGGCAGTTTCAGGAGCCGGGAAAACATTTGAGCTTCCCCTAAGTGCATTTCATGCTTTTAATTGACACCACTGCATGTTAATTCGAAGCATGTCACGGATGTGTCACACCAGTAAGCCGCCAGTGTCCGACCTCATGTAATGTCGAATTACATTGCTGCTGCTCATCGCCGTGACAATAGATAAGCTTCTCCTAGGCAACGCCAAGCAGTTCAAACAGTCATGTGGAGCTGAGGTGTTTTCTTTTTTGTCTCTTGTTTACCATCCTCTTCACTACTGGTGGCCAATGAACAAATTGTTGTTTTTAAGTCCAATTCCCAGCTTCTAACCACTTTCTGCTTCTTTTCTGTTATTGTCCTGCTTCATACTGTGTTGAACAGTCGGTGTTACTCAGTGGGACCTTGACATGAAGACCCCAAAAAGTACCTGCTAAGGAAAACTGCTGAAATCATACTCTTATGTGTTCTACATTAAAGAAGAAAGGAGCTCTAAACTGCAGAACACGTTTTGATTTGCCTTTTGAAAAGGCCACTGTGGCACACAAGACATAGTTGTATATGAGACGGGTTTTAGTGGTGAAATAAAGACCTCTCTGAACCCTTTGAACCCCAAAACCTGCTGCCTTGCCTTTAAGTTGCCAAACATCATTAATATGCTACGTTATGTTCCTCATCGCTTTTAATTTGTCACTCATAAGAGGTATCAAGAATGATGTAGTAGCTTTACTCTCAACAGGTAGTGGAAGATTGCCAAAAACACGGATGCACCAACAAAGGCAGGAGAGAAGAAAGCTGATTCCTACTAAACTGCATGTAAAAAATGTAGAACATTTAAGAGAAACCATTTTAGAAATTCTATAAGGGAAGGAAGTGTTTCGCTTTGATTCCTATACAAGAAAAGTCAACATTGTACCTTTGTAGGATCTGAGGAGGTAAAAAAGAAACCATGCTCTGAATGACAGTCTGCTGTGTGGATACTTACTTTATTGCAGAATTACTTCTACCTGCTGGTCACTAAGCTGCTCCAGTGAACTGCATTGTGAGATCATTACATAAAACTACGAAAACATGAATTTCATGTGTTAAACTGAATAGAAAGTCAGTTGTGATTTGTTTTATAGACAGACACTTCCAATGTGTTCTGTAATACCAGCGCTTGTTATCAAGGCCAAACAATGTGCTCATTGTCACTTTTACCATTGACTGTCCTAAATGAATCGAGGTAAATTCAAAATGGCTGCCGTAAAATGTGCTGCAAGACCAGAGCTGTGAAAGCGGGAGATTGTCTCTGACGCCTCGTGGCCTGCATGTCTCACGCTACTGTATCCGGTCGAAAGAGCGATAGCACCAGCCCCAAGAATAGCTCCAAATAATTTATAGTGAGGTATGACAAGCTCTGGTGAAAAATAGGACCATGTCTGGGTCCATTGCTGCAGGCCTGGGGGAGAGATTAAATATAACACTTTTATCCAGTAATGTGTATCAGATCATAGGATGGAAAGCTCTCACTGGACAGTAACTCTGTGACACAGGCACAATGCGGTGAACTCCTGGTTACTACGCCTCTGAATCACCACTGACAAGTAATCACTTCTTCATGGCTTTTTTCAACACATATGATGTAATCATATAGGAGCTGCTTAAGCTTTAATGAATGGTTCCTATAAAAATAAAGAACTGAATAACTGAATAAATAACAATTTGGAAAAAAAAACAAACGACGTTGTCAAGGGAAACCTTAAGTTGCAGCAATTTTGTTTCTCAGTTTTCTCTGCTTTATTCAGTGAGAATACACACAAATATCTGTAGAGATAGCCCTTCTGATTTCTATTCTGCTGCCAGCTGTTTGACAAAACCAGTTCTGACAACCCTACTGTACACAACCTGAGCTTTACTGAACAGCACACACAGGAAGTAAGCTGTAAGTTGTGGTTGATCTCAGAACTCTTCTTGTTCCTTGTTTAAGGCCAGTATGAAACTTTTTACGTCAGAGGGTACGCGAGGGTCCAAACTTTCTGTCCATACAGACTATGTTAGTCAGAATGCTCAGTAGCAGTGTAATACGTATTCTGCAGCTTTTTCTTCCATATCACATGATCTTCAGCAGATGGAGTACAGATGATCAAGCTTTACATTATTCATAGTAGTTTTATGAAGAAGTATTTAATTTTGTTTTTTTCCCATGGAAATAATCATCCTGTCTCCTAAAATTGCTTAGATGTAACTCTATACCATTGCTTCTTCTAGAACGCATAGATCTACAAGGTTTCTGCCTCTATCTCCATCCAACTCTTCCCACTCACTGCAGCTCACCACACCAGCTCACCAGCTTGTCTTCTAGCATATGAAAAACATTCCTGGACATGGAAATAAGGTTAAAAAACAAAACAAAACAAAAAAACAGCACAGGTCTGCTGTGTGTCTGTTAGATGTGTAAATAGGTTACAGTAAAGACTTTAACTGAAACAACTTTAGGAGGTAGTAGTGCCAGTATTTTTCTCAGATTGATCTGCTGGCCCAGGTGGCCAAGAAATAATGAATATATTAACAGTCCTGAATATTTAGTAATTAAAAAATTACAGTTGAAAATTAAACAAATTTTTCAACATTACGTCTAACAAGCATTCAGTGTATTCAGAATTTTTAGATTATCTGTATCCCTCAACTAAAATTGGTCCATAATGTTAGTCAAGCTGAAAAACTAAAACATATTAAAAACTTAAGGAATATTTGAGGACAGTGACAAGTTAATGATTGCAATCACTGTGTGTGTGCGTGCGCGCGTGTGTGTGTGTGTGTGTGTGTGTGTGTGTGTGTGTGTGTGTGTGTGTGTGTGTGTGTGTGTGTGTGTGTGTGTGTGTGTGTGTGTGTGTGTGTGTGTGTGTGTGTGTGTGTGTGTGTGTGTGTGTGTGTATTAAATTGGCTGTAAGTTACAGCCTTCCACTGCAGCTCTGTATGGTTTTCTGTGTTTTCTATGGAGGGCAATGCAGCCATCGGCAGAAAAACGATGCTTACCTGCTGTAGTATGAATAGCACCATGTGTCATCTGCTGTCTGTTTATCACATGATCTTTGAGGGCTATTATAACACATTAAGCATTCATTTCTTTGATTTGATTTGATTGTAATCTTGTGATGAATTATATCCTGCAATCTATTGCTGATCTGTTGTTTCAGGACCATGGACAGTGCTGTTTGCTGATAGTACTGCAGTGGAAAAGGAGACATTGATGGACAGAACGCTTGACGTCATTCAGATTCTTACTTAGTTCACATTTTGTGGCCTAAGCAAAATATGGAAATATTGAAAGTCATAGCCTTACAATAATGAAGTTGTGGATGCAGCTTAGTTTTTTCATTTCCACACCTTAAAAACTCATTCCTATGAGTGTATAATCTTGTGGCCATACATTTAGAGCACATGGCTTCCAGTAACATTTTTCCTGTCAATGTCACCAGAGTGGCTCTGTGGGATACAGGCGTAAAGCATAGTAAGAGTAAGAGTAGCATGTAGTACTTCAGTAAATGGACTTAGTTTACATTCCTGGTTCTTTAGTGGAACAGCAGACTCTCAGACTCCATCATAGAAAATAACACATTTAGACATACGGTCAACGTATTAGAGCCCTGCTCCATAGAGTTTTTCTGCATGCATTTCACTCTGTGGTATTTGTCCTGTACAAGTGAGCGCAACCAGCATTTATTCATGAATCATGAACTGTGCTGGTAGTTGCATTCACCACTGATGGATGGTGGTCTACAGGAGCTACAGTGGGCTACTTCCCACTATGCCCACTAGTCCTGAATGGGAAATTACAAATCTGGTTTTGTGAATTCTGATGCTGTCTCATTTATGAACAAAATACAAGCACACTTTTAGCAGAGGAACTAAAAGAAGTAGTGTCAGAGTTGAGCACAGTGGTAGAGTTAACTTTGCTAACTTGACCACTGTAGATGTAGACTGTATAAAGGGGCTGGAGTCAGTCCCAGCTGACTCATGGTGAAGGACAGGTCGACAGCTACCACAGAGCAAAGAACCTTGTGAGAAACCATGCATGCAAACAAAGAACATGCAAACTCCAGGCCCAGACCGGGACACAAATTTGAGAGCTGTGAGGTGACAGTGCTAACTGAGCCACTGTGGAGGTCTCTCTCTCTCTCTCTCTCTCTCTCTCTCTCTCTCTCTCTCTCTATATATATATATATATATATATATATATATATATATATATATATATATATATATATGTTTATAGAAAAATGCTACACACAAGCTTGAACATTAACAGACACAGACACACACACACACACACGTCTCTTTCTCTCTCACACCCGCCCACACACAGCTTACTTTTAGCCCTCAGGCATTGCATTTGAGAGTTTCATTTACTTGATTAAATCATATTTGCATATGGAAATTGTTTGAAAATGATATTAATTTGTTATATTCAAAGGAGAATTACTTTCTCATATTAAAGCTAAATCAGACAAAGGCTGTGAGAGTGACAGGTGATGATATTGAACTTTGCTCAGTAGGTGCCTGTCGATGAAAATATGCACACACACACACACACACACACACACACACACAGATGTACAAAATGCATGTTTTCAGGGTATAAATCTGTCTACACTTCCTCTTCCTAGCTGTGTGTATGTGTCAAAATCTGCATCCAGTTCTCCTTCTCTTGATCAGTTCCAATAAAGATGAAGGTCCTTTTCTCAGTGAGATTTTCCTCCACCTTGTGTACTGTGTCCAGGTGTGTATGACTGATGTAGCTCGGCGAGACGTCACCATGGGACGGACCTCCTCCTGAGCCAACTTAACTTATCAGGAGCATGGACCAAAAAAAAATCAGGCTAATTAATTAAGAACAGTATTAGAAGTAATGGGATATTATAATATAAATTGCTACATTCTGGAACCAATTTAATCCAATTACTGGAACCCCTCATGAATATAATACCTCCAAAATCACTCCGTCAGAGTCCAAAGGGAGATGTGTCTGACTACTAAGACTGAAAGAAAAGAAAAAAAACGGCTCCCTTTTAACGGCGAACACCAACAATGATTTAAATGGTTGAGAGCAACTGTTAATTTGAGTAATAAACCTAATGATGATTTTTTTTTCTCTAATTGACATTTCGACCATTTACAACCTGAGTAGGTTTTTGTTTGAGCTCCCTTGCGCTTGATAAAGACGAACGACTGTAAAAGCTGATTGGTGCTTTTTCTCTTAATGGCCCTTACCCAGTTTAAAAAAAAAATGTCTTAAAAGAGACAAAAGACTACACTTCTGCACTAGTTAAAGTGGAGTGCATTTTGGAGGAGCGGATAAATTGACATTAAGAATCATAGCAACTTTAAAGGCACAGAAATCATTTCATGAGGGATAAATCCACATTTGAGTATATTAAACAATATGTGAGTGGTTAGGAGATGATTCAGAATTAGGAGGCATAGCTGGCAGCAAGCACTTTAGAAGTGAAAACAGGTCACAGAGCAGTTTGAATGTAAAATTTTTTGTTATTCAAAATGCCAGCTGCTTGTGCGGTAATGGAAGAAGGATTTAGATTTTCTGTTTGAGTAAAAGCAGCCAAATCAGAACAGAAAAATACTCTAGTAAAAGTAAAAGTCATTTATTCTAACTTATATTTAGCGTTTAGGCTAGGTATTTAAAACAAAAGTGCTCATTATGCTGATAGAACGACGCCTGTCAGTGTCACATAGCATTATTTATTGTATCATTAAAGTATCACAGATGCTTTACAGCTTTTATAGTTGGTAGAGGAGGAGCAAATTATTTTTTACTGTTGGCTGATTTAATTTCCTGTCTTTTCATATTCATCAGACTTCATATGCTTGCATAGTTTTCATATTTCATATAGATTCACTGTCTTGCTATTTTATTGCTTGATTTGAAGTACACTAGCGTTCCTACACATTCTAAGACTATTTTTTAATTTTTTTTTACTATTTTATACAGTGTAGAACAACACAGTTATGTAGTGGGCAAAAAATAAACTTAAATATATAGTCTAGATTTTAGATTAGACAAATTATTTGCTGTAATGAGGTCTGAATGTTGGTCTGATAAGTTTTAGCTTGTCAGTGCTGGTGGAGGCTTTGCTGACAAAAGATGGCTGCTTTAAAGAATCTAAAATTTATAACCTGTTACTATGACAACATTTTTTATGCTTACTACATACAGCGCATTCATTGAGATGTGTCATTTCAAAGTTCTGTTGTGTTTAGGTTTGTTTTACAATGTAGACAATAGAAAATAACATTGAATTAGTAGGTGTGTACAAATTCAAGTGGACACTTGAGACCCAGTAAATTGACCGGCTGACAAAAAAATGTAAAAAGTCAAATAAAAGGCTGCCATGCCAAATAACTTGCCGTGTTATGAAGCAGTTTGATGTTCAGAGTGAGCAATTAAACTAAACTTGATCCAAATATTTCACAGTCTTCTCTGGTTAAAACTTTACAGCACTGTCACAGACACTGAGAAAGGTGAGGTGTGTGTTCTACTGCACTCACAACCACACACATGGTGTCGCAGTGCACTGACACACCCTGGAGGACACATCAGCATCACAGCAACGAGATGAGAAAGTAAAAGCAATGCTTAAATCGCATATATCTGAGGAATAAACTCAGAAATTAAATATTTATTTAGTTGCATCTAAAACGGTTACATACTCTTTTTCTAAATACACAAAGTGTTTCTTTCTTTTCTTCTCAGTATATATCTTAATACATGCATTGCATCCTGGAAGCTCACCAGCAGCAGGGTCTGTGTGAGTGTCACTACTGTGTCAGCATCCAGTGATTAGACTGGAAGGAATCCAGACACCAACTTCTTGAGACTGTGAACAAAGTGACTATTAAACTTTCCAAAGAAGAAATGAAATTATTTCAGGGGGAAAAATAAAACTCAGTTGCTCTTTTAATCAGTGACAAATTCAACCATGCCTTAATGCATATTTAATTACATCAACTTTCCCTCTTTTTTTGATCAAGGCGAGGGGGAAGATCTCGTTAAATGGAGGCATATGGATGTTAGTGTGAAATATTGAGAAGTATATGAAAGAGGAGCCCTGTATTCCCTGGTGGATCCCTCAGACAATCATGCCAAAGAACAGAGCAGAAGGAATTCAGGTGTTTGTTGTTGTTGTTGTTGAGAAAATCGTCAGCTCACCAGTAAAGCTATTATCCCATACTACCGAATACAATAAAATTTGAGTCAGTTCAGTTTTATTGATACTCTCAAGAGCAATTTAACAGGTAGTGTTGGTAGTCACAGCACAACGTCTCATCTCACTTTATTCACATCAACAAACAACAGATAATGCAATAACACGCAATGTAATTGTAATGGTAGCTGCAATGGAGAAACACTATACACCAGTGCTGCTTTGCTGGTATTATCATACACTTAGATGTGGTAAATGCCCATATAATTGCAGCTGAAATGCCTTAAGCAGCTTTCTGCTATCTGTTGCTGTTTGTCAGTCCAGTAGATTAAGCCATCTGTGCCAAAATGAGTAATAAACAGAGATCTTGGTTATGTTGTGATTGGCTGATTTAAGTTAAAATACAAAACTGAATGTCTAAAGTGATAACCCACACTTCAAAAATTATTTTTTTCATTCTTAATAGGTTCTTACAGCAACATAAATGCTCACCACACAATGAAATCATGTGTTATTTCTTGATTTCTTCAGTCAGTGTTGTAGAACTTACTGTGTTAATGGTACATCCACCAGAATACAGTACTTGTGGCTTTTGTTGTGGAACTAAGAAAACGTCATTCAAAATCACAATAACATTAGTGGCAAAAGAGATCACCGGATAAATCCAGCTTTGGAACATTTCCCTTTTGACAGGATGTCATATGTGTCAATCAATATTTAGATAGAGGAACCGGATAGACACCATTTATCCACCCAGAATGTCCCATTGTTGCACTGAGTGCATTGTAGTGACCCTTTGCTTCAAGGGGATAAGTTGACCCAAACCATGCCAGCAAAAATGCCCCCTACAGCACAACAGCCACTGGATCCCTTCACTATAGGGTCAAAGGTTCAGGTTTTTCCTTTGTTGTTAAAATCACAAAATGTCTGAGATGTATTGGCAAACATTGTTGGTATTCATTTCAAAGTATGGACCAGTCAAACCCTGAAACATGCTTTACGTGGACAGAGATGCAGAAGAAAGAAACACCTCTACGAGAAACAGCACTGAGTTACAGAAGCCAGTGGAACAGCAACTAGCCTGGAGGCACTATGAAGAGTTTGGTGGTGGATATGCTTCTTTGCCAAAATCAGTTTAATCTTTGTGCATCTGGCACAGTTAGAACACCAGGATGAATTTAGCCAAACTTAGAACCAAGATTAGAAGCAAGGGCAAAATCGAGCACCGTGAAACATGAAAACCTTTCTTTTTCAACAGCACAAGGTCTGTTTCAGTGAAAATCCTTAAACATTGATATAGTGGTTTCAGAAGATTTCATTTGACCAGTTACAGTGGAGGCCTTGGATTCTTAGTGAGGTTGCCAGGTTTGTGACTTTAGGCTTCGACAGACAGAACATGGGTGATAGCCGAAAGTCTTGGCGACGAGCTTGCTGGCAAACATACAAAGTGTATCCAGTGTTCTGGAGTCACTGGAATGCAGGTAGAGTAGCCATTTTCCCAGATCCCAGTCTCTGTATTAAGCTAAGCCAAATGCAGTCCTGCAAATACTTAAGCTTTTGGACACAAAGAAGAAAGTGATTTCAATCCTGTCATTTTATTCCAGGCAATATGGCCAACCAGCATATTTCCCAAAATGTCAGTCGTCTAAATGAACCTCTCCTTCTCCTCCTGCTCCTGGTTGGTTTACCAGCCAGCTGTTCTGAGCTGCACCCGGAGGGCCCACTAGTCCCAGGGGCATAGTTACTGTTGGTTGCCACCTACACACAGAAAACACACACATGCACAAACTCAGGCCTTTGAAGCTATAATGGTCTGCTATGAGAAGTTTTTAGTTCAGTTCATGTGTTGCCAGACCAGCTCTGACCTGTCGAGGCTTGGACTCTGCAAGGACTCGGTAAGTTATTTTCATGTCCAGCAATGCAAGATTAGTCTGATATATGTCACACTGTGGGCTGCACAGTGGCATAGTGGTTAGCACTTTCGCCTTGCAGCGAGAAGATCCCTGGTTCGCGTCCCGGCTTTCCCGGGATCTTTCTGCATGGAGTTTGCATGTTCTCCCTGTGCATGTGTGGGTTTTCTCCGGGTACTCCGGCTTCCTCCCGCAGTCCAAAAATATGCTGAGGTTAATTGATTACTCTAAATTGCCCGTAGGTGTGAATGTGAGAGTGATTGTTTGTCTCTATATGTAGCCCTGCGACAGACTGGCGACCTGTCTAGGGTGTCCCCTGCCTTCACCTGAGTCAGCTGGGATAGGCTCCAGCACCCCCCCCGCGACCCTAATGAGGATTAAGCGGTGTATAGATAATGGATGGATGGATGGATGTCACACTGTGGCAGGAATATGTGGTGGAGGTATTGAAAATTTGCCACAAGCTGCCTTTTGTTGCAAAAGCTCCAAATGGGCCCTTTGTAGATGTGTCATGTCGTGAGTTCTGGAAACACCATTCTAGGATGGTGAGCACATTTTACCACATTTCTCACCAGACTGTAAGCTGTATTACACACTATAAAGGGGCCTTAAGTCAGATTTGTTCAAGCACCTCATCCCACACCGTGCTGCTGGTTCATGGGTTGTTCAAGCCAGCTGTCTGCTCAGAATGATTTCGCTTTTGTCAAAGCTGCAAAGGTCTTTACGCTGGCTCTTTTCTATCTCATATAGAATTGGTGTGACCATCAGTTTAGAGGCCTTTAAAGTTATTAGCATTTACACAAATCATACTTTAGTGTGTGTGTTAGATTTGGCGTTTTAGGGGAAAATTTGAATCATTATCATAATATAGTAATATACACTAGTATAGTAGTTTCAGAAATCTCCTTAGATGTTTTCTTTGCTTCATGCAGGCCAATAATTTCACCCTTCTGAGACAGATTAACATCCTTTTCATGACCACAGGATACGTCTTCCAACATGGTTGTTTAAGAAATGGGAAGCTCCTCACTGCATCAGCTAGGGTTAAATAAGTTGTTGCAGCTGAAACGTATTCATAATTATCCAATGGAAGGCTCTTGTCTATTTGCTTAGTTAAATCCTAGCGGTGACTTTTTTTGTGGCCAGGCATTGTTTTATGTGTGTACATGCTGTAACAATACTTGTGCAGTGTCTAAATGTTTTGTTTTGTTAGTTTTTGACATTTTTACTTTGATCAGAGAGATACAATATAGACCACATTGGCACTCAGGAGGTAAATCAAGTCACTCCTGAGTATCTAATATAAGTGAAGATTTGTTGTTTCTTTACTACTGGATTGATTTCCCTGGATACAGTTACGTAGAAACATGTGCTGGTCAGCCACAGACAAAAGCTGTAACTGCTGTCATATTTTTGTTGACTTCTCATGTTGTACACAAAAACATGGACAGTACAGTAGCTACAAAGACATGTGGAAACTCACAGCAAAAACACACATGCACACACAGCAGTCCACATGCTGGCACAACTAGTGAAGAGTAAGCAGTAAATGGCTCGATTATATGTAGAGTTTGTAGAAAAAATCACAATAAAGAATATTGTTGTGTAAGCCAATGGGATTTTCTCACTGGAGTGATGTTAAACATGCAGATGTCCATCACAGTTATCGATTCCGGTTAGCTTATACCTTGGCTTATCTCTGACCCGGCTGCCAAGCTTCTCTCTTCTCCTTTCAACTCTTTTCCTCTTTCATCCTGTTTTAGTCTCATATTCACACACTCAGTCCTGTCAAGATTTTTGAAGTAGAGCATTTTATGACTTACTGACGTTTTATTTCATCTTCCATTGTGACATTTTGTCTTACCATTAATTCTTGGCTGTTTAACAGATGATAACTTTACATTTCTGTGGTGAAGAAAAGAAGCACACACACATACACAAAAAGAAACTCAGGAACTGACAGTATTTTGTCTGCTGCTGCAAAATACGATCAATGATTGGGTGAAAACTCTCTGCAAGTCAAACTTCATGGGCACCAACGAACTTTCACAGACACTCTGCAGATGGGCAGGTAGACCCTCAGTAGCTTGACCTAGTCTGGCAAACTTAAATGGGCATTCCACGTTTTTTACATGTCAAAATCCATTTACTGGTAACGCAAGGTATTCTTGTGATGTCTTTTGTGGTTCTCCAGACACTCAGTCAAGCCTGACAAATAACCCTGGTGATGTCATAGCAACATCATTGGGTTATCTCAGCTAGAACTCAAAGATGACATTTTATGACAAACTAACAGAATGCATGTTTTAAAACTAAGAGAGATGGTCTTTTCCAGATCAACAGGGGGTAATGTAAGAGCCTTGAGGCTGCATTATGGCAGGGAGAGGATGCAGTGTTTGTGTCTCCTAGAGGGTATAAAATCTACTGCTGTGTTTCTCAAATCCCCCAACCACATAGAAGTGCTTCTTTACGCCTGCAGATAACCTATGATGTAACATGCTTATTGCGACAGACTCACTGTGTACCACAAGTGTCAAAGAGAACTTTGCTGTTACATGTATACTGCAGTACAATACAGTTTTTCAAATGAAAATACCCTCTGATGTTTGTTTAGAGGTCAAAACTCCAGCACCACCTGTTGTGCAAGGGTAATTTTCTTGTGTTTATCCTCAGGTTAAAACAACAGAAACATTGCAGTTGTTTTCTGCAATGACAGCTGAAGCACAGTGAAAAAGACAAGCATCCTTTTAATAATAAAAGCACAACAAAATCCCACTAAATTGTGTCAGTTAGGTTTAAAGAGTACTCTACTGATTTAACATTGCACTTACATAAAACCGTCAGACTCACACTGGAAACTTTAAAGAAAATTAGATTCAAAAAAACATTTATGCTTCACAATCACAGATGTTGCCTTTTTTTCCTCATGCATTGTTCTTCATTGTCTTAACCTGCTGACTACATTACCCACAATGCACACCCTGCGACTCCAGGACAGGCAGTATCTGTTAATGTCAGCTAATGTGGCCTGCAGCAGAGATGAGCTGCAGGCCACAGAGGTCTTGTCAACTCTCTTAACAGCTCCACAACAACATATTTATTTCGTTTTTAAATTTGTAGGCTTCAACTCCAGACACTGTCTTTAGAGATGTCACCTGAGGAAATTTTTGCTTGCAGCTCCCTCTGGAAACCTTACAAACCATGATGTAGAGGACTGGATTGGGACTGGAATCCCCTGAGTACTGCAGGGCCCAACGTAAGTCTTTTAACTATGCTGTCGGCAAGTTGTCTAAAAAAACACACAAAAAACAAAACTGTGAATCCGGATTTAATGCAAACAGAGAGATGAAGTCAACAAATGAAGTTGACAAGGAAATTAAGCTGGGTTTTTGCAACAAAAAAGCAAATTAGGGCAAGTCTGACATGTGGATGAATTTCTCAGCTGCTACCAAACGAGATGAAAAAAATAGCATTTTGTTGTGACAAATGTGCAAAGTGTTGACCCGTCTGGGCCAGAGCGACAACTGCGCTGTTCTTCCAGGTCAAAGCAAGCTCAGTTTCAAAGATAAATCACTTCTTCCTGCATATATTAAACAAAA
This sequence comes from Amphiprion ocellaris, assembly GCF_022539595.1. Lineage (NCBI taxonomy): Eukaryota > Metazoa > Chordata > Actinopteri > Pomacentridae > Amphiprion > Amphiprion ocellaris. Next base: position 26,735,025 of record NC_072781.1, on the reverse strand, counting down.
GACCATCAAAAAATAGCTAAAAAAGTGTGCTTACTGCTCTCGAACGACACATTCTTATTGATGTAATTGTAAATTTTCTTTGTTCCTACTGACATGTGTGTCTCTTTATTAATCCTATAAAGTAAAATAACAGATGGGAGAAGACACAAAACCAGTTGCACTAATGAAAATTGTTCTGTTTGGCAATTCATGTACCTTCATGTATAAAATCACTGGAATTCCCCTTCAAATAACCTAAATGTTTAAACCAGCCATACCAATTTCTGTTTGAAGGCAATCTAGCTTACTGGCATTCTAAGATCTTCAGTTGCGTTCTTGAAAATCACTCAGCTTTTTATTTGTATGTTCCTTGTATTTCCAGTCAAATTTAGGATATTTACATCCTGTTAATGGTTGTTCTTTTGGCTCTGATGTCGGCCTTCTCAGTAATTTAGCCTTTGAGAAGTCTTTCACTGAAACTTCCCTGGTGTTTGTGATTAAAGTCATTTTTAGTGCTTTTCAGAGCTTTGGCAGAAGCCAGAGAGGTGAATCTCTGCTTGATGCTGCTGATTCTTGGCCACATTTTCAAGTAAACAGTGTTAATCACATCAATGCTAGCCTTTTGTCACCGTGCATGTGTGTGAAAGGTGTGCATATCTGTTGGTTGTCCAATGATTACTCATGTTCACACATAAGCTGACTCTATATGTGGCTCCACTGACAATAGCACTGGTGACTGTGTGTATACATGTGTGTCTGTGTGTTTGTATGTGTGTGTGTGGGAGTGGATTTGGCCCCCTCGCCTTTGTGATTGTGACTTTATTAAAGGTGTTTGTTCTGTCGGATGGCAGAGACACAGAGGAAGCTAAAATGGAAAGCTCATAATCTGCACATTATACACATCATGTGTCAAAATATAGAAGAGTGATTTATGTGACAATCCTGATCCATGACATTCTGTTGCTTTATGGTATCAAAATGTAATGATAAATATCATTTATTACAAGCATGGCATAAAATTACCGTGAGCTAGTAGCCAAATGCTGCTGAATGGAGGATTTGGTTGTTTATCTGTCAATTCTTTCATCCCAGGGAACATTGTAAAAATACCCAATGAGACATTTAAGCCAATTCTGAGTCTTGAAGGAAGGTAATGAGTTTTTTTTTTCCAGTACAAACTGACTCCTATGAAAAGTCCTTGATATTCAGTAAAATCATATTGATCAAATGAGGGAAGTGATTCTACTTTGGAACATGGCAGCTTGTTTTTTTTTATGCATACATACAAAAACTATACCGTTTCTGAACTGGCATCTAAAACAGCATCTTATGGATTTTCCTAAATATATGTTTTCAAGCTCTGAACATTATTTCAGAATTAATTCATTCTTGCTGTGGTAGGCCTTTGGATACAAATTTTTTTCAAAACCAAACACATTGCATAGTTTTTATTTTGTGTTTGTGCCGAAAATGAATAAAATGCTATGCAATATTCTGTTTTATTTTTGAATTAATTCTATTATCATATACCATTACAGCAGCCTCCACCACATTATGTGTCTTGGACTGTTTTCAGTGCTCACTAAATGCTTTTCTTTCTCTCCATAAAAATGAGTAGCTACTGTTAATTTCCTGTCCTACACAGCACAGAAGGTTGGACTTATATGCCATGTTTCCAACTCTGGCCACCAATATAGAGACTCTGCAAATAACCGGCGCAAGGTGGCAGCACTCATGTTCACATTATTTTGGCTTATTTCGGGGAGGTGTCATGTCAGTGCACACATAAAGTCAGTGCACACAGATGCTTGTGATGAAAAAAGTAAAAATGTAAATAAATAGTTCACTTTCACTACATACAATTTAGATCTCTTTTTCAGTCACTAGTCTAATTCATAAGCATCCACAACCTCTTCTCTGTAGACAAGCCGCAGGAGGTTAGAATCATCAGTATCTAATCCGAAACCTGATTTTCATTTTGAGGAGTTCAATGTCTGATAACTGTAGGGGTGGAACAGACTTTCCATTGACCATTTAAGCCAATTTAATGGCTATGGTTGTTGTAATTATACTTTGAGACTTCTTTGAGTATACTATATCACTTTCCTGCGGGAAGTGTTTTTAAGGAGGATTAAGAGTTTGATTGTTCAAATATGTTGAAAAATTTCAGCAATGTCTGGACTGGATTTGTTTTTGGTTCTTTATAGGAAGAAAACTGTTGTCCTTTTTTATTTAATCTATGTGTTACCTCTGCCCACCATGACTCTGTACTGAGAATCTAAAAGTGGTGAACAAAAGTCAAATTGCCAACTCAGACTGATTAGCAACCCTCATCCTACTGACTGGCCACCATCAGACTCTTGTCCTCCTTGTATGTGAAATATGTTGGGAAGATGAGGGTTAAAGGAGCTGGTGTGGATTGATGTGTGTGGTACAGATGGAACACACATGGAAGGATTAGCACTGTTTTTCCAGTGAAACCTGCGAAATTAATTGCATAGCAGGATTTTCAAAAGTGACAGCTTGTAGCGTCTTGAACAGATCACACCCCTGAAAAAGACTGCACCCAACATATACCCTGCTTTTTAAATCATCTCTCTATGGTTGTCCCAGGCCTCGTGCCGTACACCTCGCTTTCTGGACACCCACAAATGATGGCATGTAATTGAGCCACTGTAATTTGTAGTGATTGACCCAGAGGGCTGGCTATTAGCAATTGTCAGCAGTAATGATAGATCCCTTTAGCGTTACAGAGCCACGACCGTCTGCAGTGTCCGCACCCGCTTAACTTGTTATTTATAGATCATGTCAGGCCTGTAATAAACATAAAGCATAAAACTGCAGCTAATGTGCTGCTAATGAAATCTGGACATGAGCAACTTTATGAATTGAAATAATTCACAGGGCTGTTCCGGTGTCGCTGGGTGCCTCTAACTCAGAAAAGGTTAGCTCTGTGTGCTCATTTGCACGGTGTAAATGTACAGCAGCAAAGCCACAATGCAGCCAAAGGGACTGGAGTGTGTGCGCTGCTGAAATGTTACTCTGTCTTTGAATAAGAGGCTGAATAAACCACATTCAGTTATGTTTTTCAGCCACAAGTATGACCTCCATACACTTCATTTTTCTGAGGAGTGCATTACAAGGGAGACATCCTGGATCCTTGAAATCTCCTTTTCAGATTGCATTCGCTGTAAAGAGCTTTTACTGTGATAAAGCTTAGAACTCGACGGCTAGATAAGTATTTGTTCTACAGAATATAGAAAAAATAAAAGGTTAGAATAAAATATTCACTGTTCACCTTCAAAACCATAAACTATGCAAAAATCCCCGCATCACTACATTTTATTTCAAAGGTGCTTTTCTTATCTTAGAATATTTGCGGGACAGTGGAAAGAATTTTGCCATGAAAAGTAACTTGTGCGTCTACTTAACTGCATTTTTTCCCCCCGATGGAATACAGAGAGCAGAGAAACAAAAAGAAAACATTTCTTCCACCAACTCTTGAAGTGGCATTCAAAGAAATTCATGTTTACAGTTGTATATATTGTAAATAAAACTGCTGTAACAATGTAAATTTCCCCTGGAGTGGGGAGAAATAAAGAACTTTATCTTATCTTATCTTATCTTATCTTAACAATGCTATAACATGCCTTCTGCTATCTGGACAGTTTGTTTTGTCCATTTCTTTTCTCTCAAGGCAGCATTTCTATCAATATTAAATCTCATGATTGCTTAACATACATCACTGTGTAGATGTTTAGACTCCTGACCTGCATGCAGTGACAAAGAGCATATGGACCAATCACTTGTGCATCTAAAGGTTAAAAGCATCGATTAAGACCATAGATTTATTGGCAAAATATTTACTAAGGTAACATATCTAATGAAAAGTAGGTTTAGTTTCCTCATAGACTAAACAATGGCTCTTTGACATATTTCAGATTTAAGTTACCTCCATGTTGGCTTCACCTAGAGGATATGCCCATTTTTTATGTAGTCTGTGGTTGAAAGAATCTTGACCTCAACATCATTGTTGTGCCTTAAAAAACTTGTGTGCAAATGTACTGATGGGAATTGGTGGTTTTCTAATTGCAAAAGCTGCTCGCACCAAATATAGATTTAATGTACACAAACAGTCAAAAGTTTGGACACACCTTCTCATTTAATGTTTTTTCTTTATTTTCATGACTATTTACATTGTAGATTCTCACTGAAGGCATCAAAACTTCGAATGAACACATATGGAATTATGCAGTAAACAAAAAAGTGTGAAATAAGTCAAAACATGTTTTATATTTTAGATTACTCAAAATAGCCACCCTTTGCTTTGATTACTGCTTTGCACACTCTTGACATTCTCTCCATGAGCTTCATGAGGTTTCTTCTGTATTCTGCACCTGAAAAAGGATGTTGTGCCAGCAGGATATTCCTGAATGCTCTTTATGTATGTTGCCAGATTACCTTTTTTTCTCAGTATCTACTGTAGTGGTATTGTTGGGCACAAATTATTTTACAGCTACTAGGCACTAAAATGGAAATTTGGCAACATATTTTCTGTTTTCTACTGATTTTGTCCATATACATTAACAGGAGTGTCTTGTTCTGCTAAAGTTGGATGCTATAAGTTGCTGTATATGAAATTTAGACTGATAACATTACAGATATTAACATACCTCTAATGTACTGTTGTATATTAATCTGCAGATTTTTTCATTTCTAGGAAGCCAGCCTTGACTTATTAAAGCATTAAAATGTCAGTTGCTTTTAAAGGGTTACAGAGAATGAGAAGTGTTGATGTTGTATTACTAGAGGCCAACCTTCAATTTTAACTGTGATATTTAAGCAATACAACAGTATTATATTGCCATATTTGACCATTTTAAATAATTTCTTTAAAGTACCGCAACTTAAAATCTTGCACAGAATTCCGGCAATACCAGCAAATACTTAAGCTGCTAAGGCCGCGTGAGATTTTTGAGAGAGTCTTTGTCTCTTTGAATTCCGGCATCCTTCGAGCTTAAAATACCAAAGTAAATATACAAATGAAGAACAAAGATTGGAAAAATGTGGAAATTACGCGTAAAAAGTAAAATGTCTCTCGGCTTTTCACAAGCTTTCGTCAAGGCAAGCATCGTGCTCAGCGGTGACCTGTGTGGGGTTTTTTTTGTGTATTTTTCATCCTGCGCTTCAAAAACTGCTTGTCTGAACTGCTGTCTGTGCTGTCTTGTATTTGCTCTGTGCGTATGTGTGCCGCTGTTTGTGCACACATGCATACAATTGTTTGTCCATGCATGTGTGTCAAAATGTGTGTAAATCTCCTGCCCCCCTCCCGCCCCCGTCTTATTGCTTTCTTGAGCTTCTCAGGGAGAAATCCTCTTGATTCGCCCAGTCCCTGAGGCTAGAGCCCCATACACAGCAGATGTTCCACTGAAAAGGCCATGAATGTTTAATCATTTGTGTTATTGATGCCGCCTTTTTGTTTGTTAGAAAGTGTGAGTGACGGTTAGGGTCTTATGTGTCTATTTTTGCATGTTATGCATCCGTCTGTGCATGTGTGTGTGTGGCAAAGACAGAACTAACATCAGTCTTGTTCTTCCATTGTGTTTGGGGGAAAAAAAACAAAACTCTTTACCTCACATGCCCTGCAATGAATGAATAATGAAGTCTATTAAAAATGTTATTCAGAATCATTATTGAGTGTGCTGTGTCAAATATCACATCAATGCGCTCGCACAAAACAAGACAATCTCTTTTTCTCTGTTTTTGTCAAACAGAAAGTTAAACCCTACTTTTACCTGATCATGGATGAACAAACCGGGCTCCGTCTCTAAACTGTGATTTGTTGGACTTAAAGCTGCTGTTTTAGTATTTGAGCTGACAGCCAGATTTGATCATAATTAGACAGCATGCCGTGGGCTTTGATTGGCACGGTAATTGGATTGTCATTGGGGCTGAAAAGCTATTATCTTTGGATCATGCCCCATGAAATTTGTTGGAAAAACTTCTGTGGCCGTCATTAAGTCGGCCATCTTGGGGGCCTTCGCAAATGAGCTTTTTTTTTTCTTTTTCTTTTTTTTTTGCAGCAAAGGAGGAGAGAGCGAGAAGAAGGGAGGAGGAGGGGAAAAAAGGAAAGGTACCTGTGCACCGCTGGGACCCTTAGATCCTCTGAATCGCAGCGAAGACAATCTGAGCTCTATTGATTAATGATATTAGCATTGCAGGTAGCGCTAAGTCGAAAAGCGCCGTGCTGGGTTATTGCCCATCGCTCTCGCCCACTCACCAGTAACGGGTGTGGGGGGGGGGGGGGTGAGGAAGGGGGGCAGCAAGTGACGGAATGGGATAATGAGAGAGAGGTGAGCCTAGAAGGAGTGCAAGGGAGGGGAATGATGGGAGGAAAGGGGGAAACTGCAGGGTGGCTTTTCATTTGCAATTGTTTATGTAAAGTATGAGGTGTGATGCCCATTTTAAGGGAATAAGTAGCAATATGAGGTAATGAAAATGAGAACAGAGATGTTCGATTTCAAACAGTTTGTATTTCTCAACACTATTGTGCAATTAAGTCAACTTAGGCACCTCTGAAACCTGACAAATACAAGCATAGAAATCTGAATGCAGTTTACGTCTGTTTGTTTCTTTGAACTTTTTGGGCAATGAGACAAAGTGCCAATACCACCCCATTTTTGTAGAGCAAAAGTTAAACAACAAATTTACCAATCAGGCGAATATAGGAGAAAGAAAAATGGAACCACCACTACTTACAATTGATGCAATCCTATTCGAAACTTTAGAATCTGCAAACCTTACAGAACCCAAATGACACTTTTTGTTTTTCTGCCATTTCCTTTAGCGTGATATTTCACCCTTTTTCTGTATGTAAAAGGTGTGCCAACTTAGAGAGTCCAAAGCAAAGGAAAGTTATTCTCTCCTACAGAAAACACTGATGTTTACCCACCTGATTGATATTTGATGTCAAAGCTTTTCTCCCATTACTTGTCTATGTCACCATGTAAAACATTTGCATACCATTTGCATAGTTCGTCCCAAAAATAAGCAGCTGCTTCACAGTCTGACATTTTTTTTCCTCATGAAAGCCACTTCTGCTTTGGCTACATAGCTTTGCCCCTGCTCTGAGGTTACAGTATGTAACCATTATTACTCTTTAGTCCTGGTATCATCAGGCCAGTCAGAGCAGACTGAACTCAGGAGAAGAGTCTTAAAGAAACAGGAGCAAAACAGAGTGTTTCAGACGGTAAGAAGAGATGCAGCAGCAGTGTGCAGCATCAGAAGAATAATCAGATTTTGAACATTAAAGCATAAAACATACTCTAGTAGACCCCCAAAGGGAACATGCAGACATACATAATATGAACTCTTTAATGTCAAGAGAGAGACCACTTATTCTTGCACTTTTAAATATAAATTGTATATATTCTACATATTTGGTTTAATATGTATAAATTTGCTTAGGGAACTTTGTTTTGGGAAACAGTAAAAATTTGAGAATCTCCATTTCCTTACGTGTATTTCCACCAGAAGAAACATGGAACAAATTCTAACACTATTATTCTTCTTTAAACATTTTTAAAGCCCAAATATCAATGACCCTGGATTTTTCTTACACTTTAACGTCCTTTATGTGACCTGATGTCCTCCTGAAAGCGAAATAAATAAAGTAAATGAAGTTAAGAATCTGGTGTGGTCATTGGCAGCATGCAAAACGTGTAGCTTCAAAATCACAGATGGATTCTTTGTAAAGTGCCTTTGAAATTTGAGGCTACACAAACAATACTAAGTTGAGGCTGCTGTCAAGTCAAGTTGCTAGAATTGAGCATTGGACAATGTCAGTGTGATAAATGTATCTTTCCATCCAAGATCTGGTAGTCCATGGGTTGTCTTATAGAATCAGTCAACTGGCAGCTTCTAACATTTGCTGGCTTACATTTTTAGGTAGCTGGCAACAACATCAGCCTAAACTTTATAATGTTCCTAATTATATATATATATATATATATATATATATATATATATAATTTGTTGAGGAATCGATACACAAACTTTAACACTTGGACTTGCAGCAAGACTTTAAAACAAGGAACTAAAACTTCCAACTTTATGCTGATGCTCGTGTGTACATGTCTGTTTGTAAGCCACCGACAAATGACTCCCAAATAGACATTCTCACCAGTTCTCATTTATAAGGCCAATTCCACCGTAGAAAACCCTCCAGTGGCAAAAAGGTGACAACATGGCAACTCTACCCACTGTTCTTGTACAGAAGAAAAAAATGATAACATTAATATATTTGGATACAACACTGCCATGCATTAGGAAACATAACATTCTGCTCATTCTTACAGATACATTCAGAGGAAGTGTGTGTGCGTGTGTGCGTGTGCGTGTGTGTGTGTGTCTCAGTGTTTTGCAAATGTTCTACCTCTGCCATATGATATAAGCATTCATACATCACATGTCAGCATATTTTGCATATGTGGATACACAGTTTATGTAAGAAAATAAATATAGCTTTACATCATATCTGAAAGGTGTAATGCAGCAGGAAAATGTTTTGTCCTTCTGGTAGCAGCTCTCTCTGTGTTTCCTCTTTTTCATTGTGGGTGAAAGTTTCCATGCAGGCACTGTTGATCATGGCCTATCAAGTGTCATCTGATTTGCATTCAGTGGACGCATCATTATTCACAACATTTGATGTCCACAAAAACACATTAGACCTCTCTGTTTCTGTGCCGAGTGGCGTTAGCCGCGACCGCCCAGACATCATTTGTGCGCCCAAATAGTAAAATGTAAATTGATATGTAAGAAAATGCCCCATTAACTTTTTCATTAATGGTTATAATGCATTCTGAGTGTCATCCGCGGGGCGGTGCGCTTCCCTGAGCACGGCCACGCACACATGTCCTACACTCACAAACAACACAGTCACAGATACACAGAAAAAAAAAAACATGCATGCAAATACACAAACGTGCACTGATAATTCCACTAATAATTCATCTAGTAAATCTTGAAACACAGTAGAGTTACATGTGAAAAGCAGTGTAACTGTTGTCTTTTATGCCATTTTCACTTTAACTGGGAAGTTCACCAATTCATGCTCCAGATGTGTCCAGGATGTTCTTCTCTATTTTCCACAACTTTCCATTGATGTGGCAGACATATGGCTTTGAGTGTGAAATGACTCAGCTTTACTGTAGACACACTGTACTGTACAGACTTTTCATGAGGCTGGGCTTCCTGCTCTCTTACTTGATACACTTCATACACTGCAAACTTAAGTCTAAGTTTGCAAAATAGGACTGCAAGCTTTAAAGCAGTACACACACACACACACACACACACACACACATATATTTATATATATATATATATATATATATATATATATATATATATATATATATATATATAAAAACCAACAGTATCCTCACTTTACTTTTAGTGCCTAACACTTGCCATAAAACGGAACTTATTAGCACCATTAGCTTTTATGCAAATGTTATATTGTTTTTAAAGCTGATTGTGGTATTATTGACATTTGACAGACAACAGATTAAGACAGCACAAACATGACTTATTATCAGCTGAAGTCAAAATGGGTAAAGTAGTTTCTTACACAATGAGCGACACTATCATTATGATTTGAATTTCTTTTGAGCGGAAAAATGTAAGTCCAGTATTTTCACCATTTAGTTGTGTTTTTGTCTCCATCATCTTTTGAAGAAAAATGCTGATGCTAAAAACAATTTCCCGGGATCAGAGAAACTGCCAATTAAACAAGAAAATCTAATCATTTTTATCATCTATTTTAGTAGCAAGGCAAAAAATATTTCAGGAAGTTGGCCTCTATTGCAGGAATTTGGACAACAGACCTCAGTAATTTTAGAATGCAGGCTAAAGCTAATGAAAAACATCAAAAGCACTTTTAGATGACCAAAAATGATGATGGAATTAAAGAGATGAGAATCTGTGGCTTTCCAATGTAATTTTAAGTTCCCCTTGTTATCTCCTTTTCAACCTCTAATACCTTCCACCTGTTTTTCCCTGTTTCTGTTTGTCTGTCCACATACATGCTTACAGTGTGTACACACAAACACAATAATACTCCCACCAGCAGTCACTACCACAGTTAATACGTCTATTGTTCGGCCAGCACGTCAAGCACTTATCCCTGAGTGTTTGCAGGCTGCCGAAGGGAAAGAATTAAAGGTGAGTGTGTGTAAGTCATTCACACGCACAGGTCGCTAGGCTCCAAAACCATGGTAACATTTATGGGATCAAGCATAAGTGGCAACTGTGAGATTTCAGTTTACTCTGGTGTTTGTGTGTTTATGAACACATTGAAGCATGGAGATGGTAGATAACTTAGCGCAATAACTAAGTTGGCCACGGAGCAGACAAAAAACCCACAAAGATAAAACAATGGTACAGACATTACAGAAGGGTCCGCTGCACACTCGGATCCAGGGATGCTTCACTTGTGAGACAAAATTATTATCTCGTCAGTTATGGCACACATCACGGGAAAAAGTGTATCGTAAATGACAAACCCAAAGCAAAAAGACATGACAGGTTTTGTGGGAGTCTTTGAGCAGCCTCATCCCTATTAGGTTTTGGTAATGAAGTTGCATCTTCTGCTTTCTTAATGAATGATGGTACAGGCTTCTATTGAAACAACGCTGTGAAAACGATGTCAAAATATTTTAAGAAAATAGTTGTATTATTTTGCAAAAATCACGAATATGACGGAAAAAAGAAACAAGTCAAAGTAATACTAAGATTTAGTGTTGCAAAATATGGTAACATTATTATTAAAATATTACAGTGGTCTGAAAACCATATGAAAACCTTTATTCTCAAGAAAATACACCTTGAAACATTCAAATATATCTCATCTCAATTTAATTTATGAAATCTGTTATATAAACATGACACATTCCCTCTTGACATGTAGTGTCCAGAAAGTTCTGTTGCCACTAAAAATAAAGGAAAACAGCATCCATGCATGTTACTAGAGAGTGGATTAGATTATTGGTGGTCACCAAGTATCTTACCTGGAAATAAGTGGGGGTTAATTAACACCTTTCACAGCAACACAACACCTAATCATCATGGGTTAGCTGACAGAGAAGCTGGAATAACAACTTTCTTGATACATTTTAAGAAGTTATTTGAAGATTGTCATGTTTTTCTCAACCCTGAGTGGTCATATCTTGCTGTAAAATCAACTAAATCGCAGCCTGACTGAGCTATCTCTGGTTCAAATATTTATTGTTCCCAGTTTGCACTGCAGCTTTCAGGACCACAACTTTAACGGTGGCTGTCTCCTAGTGTTACCTGTTGAAGGTGGAGTTTTAAAAGATAAGCATGTGTGTGTTGACATATGATAAAAACAGCTGTGGGTGTCGGAGGATTTTATGAAAAGAATGTTGTAAATGTAAATATTTTGTGTATGGTTGATTTATTTCGCTTTTTCTTCTCTAGAAAAAAAAACATTTATACAGACAAATCCATGCAAATGTAAACTAACATTTGAGCTCCTTTGCTAAATGCTCAGAATTTAAAACAAATTTAGTCACTTTCATGTAATAAAAATAATAGTTTTTAAGGTAAACAACATACATATAATATATTTTAATACAAATACACAAACTGTATTCATACATGCACATTTGTTTGTGTTTAGGTTGTCTTGTGATGTGTCCACTGCTTTTTCTTTTGTATTTGCTGCAGCTGTTTGTAATAGTTGGTTACAAAAAGTTTGTGGGAAGAGGAGAGACTTTAAATTCCCTTGATTCAGCCTCAGAAACATAAAAAGCACAATTACTCCAAATAAACAGGGAACAGCATGAATCAGCGAAGACTGTCGGGCAGCTATCAGTCAGTGTATGTGAACCTCTGCAAGCAGCCTTCACCCCACAACAGCTGGAGTTCTGATCATTCTTCCCTTATTTCTTTGACATCTACTTAGAACAGATTGATGAAAAATGAGAAGGCTTAGATATTTTTATTTTCTGAAATTGTTCACTCACTCCCTTCTGCTTGTGCTATTAAGGAGTGAAGACATTAACGGAGAAGTGCAACAGATAATGTGGACATTTTGTGCGTAAGCTGCGATATGAGAGACGTATTAATGGGAGGAAATTATTGTGCATTCAATTATGGCGCAATGCCTTCCAGAGATGTTTGTGCGATTTGGCCGCGGCCTGTCACGGCGGGGGTCCCTGTGTCTGACTGATGAGCACCCTAATCTGCTAATGCTAATCTCGCCAAACGGGGTGGAGGTGGGTTCGGGCGGGTGGTTTATCTGACGAGCCAAACGCCTCGACTCGCCGCTCCCTAACGGTGGCCAATAAAATTAAAGAGCCGGTGCGTGCCCAGGCGGCGGAGGAAGACGAAGGAGGAAATCAGAGATAGACAAACAAATAGAATCATAAAAAGGCAGGGCGCTGGTGAAGTGGTAATTCAGTGGGAGTTCATTAGGGGAGAGATGGAGGAATGAGGAGTGGAGGGCTAAACTGTGGATGACATTACCTCTAATGTGGCTCCCCTGCAGAGTTTGTGATAGGGTGGCCGTTCCGGCGAAAATAAGGTTTTTAGCATGACTCTACGCTCACAAAGACAAACTCCCACTAAATAGGATTTTTTTTCTTAAGCATTGTACTATTTTATTGCCGAGAAACATCTCCAAATGGGGTTTTCAAATGTGTTCAGGCATACAGCCAAGTTAAGACAACTTGGACAAATGAGTTTTGCTGTGTGGCAAATTTGTACAGAGCTATAACGTTTGGAGCAGTACGCCTAAAGCAACCTTTTTCTCTCGAAAAGAACAGACCACCCATCAGTTACATTCCATCAATTATACTGTCTAATATGAAAGAGAAATTCTTTTGGACAATTCCTTTCTCTCTAATATGAAGCGACTGAACATTCGGTGACCAATTAACCTGTCTACACCTTTTAAAGATGCTGAAATATCCATTTTTACTTCACATTTTTCATGTCAGTGAACATAATTTGATCTGTTGAAGAGTTCCTTACCCAGTTTCTAAGAAAAAAAAGATATTTGCTCACTTACAGTCTAGATGTATCTATCCATGCAGACAGATTTGGACTTATTTGTTCAGATTTCGGCTGTCCTTGAGATTTCTGCCTCCAAACCACTAACGGTATTACAACTGAACTGTGACGTTCATAAGCACAAATTCTTAAGTGAAGGCAGCTCCAATTAAAACTTTTCACAGCTGAGGTTCAGGATTATCCAGAGTAACAAGCAAAGTTCCATTCACCTGTTTTATTAGGGTGAAGGTAGAAATCTGGGACATGTCACACTGACATATCATAATGTGGCTGTCGAACAGAAAAGAGCATTTAAGAGGTTTAAAGTGGGCAACTGTTTGCTAAGATGGTAGCCAAACAGAATTTAGCATTGTTGTATCTTGTTCTGCTGTCCACAGTGACCAAAAATAATCAGTGAATGGCAGCTTTATGACTGTAAACCCATACATGCCCATAAGAAACTCTGTTCTGTAGAAATTAGGTTTTATTAGAAGTAAATTCTCTTCCCAATAATGTTTAAGTACATCATACTAATATGAATTACTTTCAGGGGCAATGTATTGTTTTGAAGTAAATGCCACAGTTCTGAACTGCATCAAAGTCAGCAGGAGGTGTTTGGGGTGGATAATGAGTGTACAAAAAGTCTCTCACAAAAGACTGATCATATTCAGACTCCTGCTTGTAGTTACATTTACAATTAGTAGTCCTTATTAAAACCAAGCCATCATTTTCTATAACTTTTTAACTACAACCAGGTTCTGCCAGTGCCTAAAATTAGCAGCAGCAACAACAACAATCCTGCGAAAAGGCTCTAAATATTTTGGTTAGCTCATGACTCACCTTTCAGTGACACTGATTGTGGCTGTTTTAAATACTAGTAAGCATATAGAAATGTGGTGCCCAGTCTCCCACATTTCTTGTAACAGTGGTTTCACGCTGAGGAGTCACCAGATTTTTAAAGAAGGAAAATCAAAATTCTTTTAGCCAAGTGTGTTCACACATAAAAGGAGTCTGATGCCAGTAGCTGTCCGTGTAGCTGCGCAGTGTGGCGAGGGCTCCTTTACAAGACAATGCAAATACTAATCAAACACCTCCAACTAAATAAAAGAAACATAAACATACAGCTATACACAGACAAGAGCTGGGCATCACGCCATCTACTGTATTTACAGGTCAGACTGGTGAGTTGTGGTGCAGATAGTGTAAGAGTGCACATTATAGTTTTAAAAATACTGGGATAAAAATTGCTCTGGCGATAAGTTACTGTCCTCATTTACAGAACTGATTGAGTTTTCTTTTTTTTTTTTCTCTGATCCTTGTGGAATATTGGATACTTTTGCCACTTCGTGCATCTAAAAGATCCCTCAAGTTATCTGTCCACAAAGAAAAAAATGATTGTATTTATTAGCAGTTCAACCAAACAATCAACACTGCTTCATTTTAGGAGGAAGCAATAGACCAGAAAACCACAATTATACAAATGAAGGAGCTGTAACTTAAAAAGAATAAATAGAACATGAAGCATTCTGTGTGAAATTAATTAAAAAGCAGTACCTCCAAGTGTAGTCAAAGATTTTTACATCCTGTTTTCTAGTTTATCAATAGTTGCCAAAGGGATTACAAATGAAAGAAGCGTTCCCAGCAGCACCAGCATTATCAGTCTCTGTTGTCGGCCGTCTACCTCTGGATGTCTTTGTGAAACGTCACTTCGTCTGTAAACAAATTTGCGTTGCTCTTAGCGTTCTGGCGGATTTGTTGTCTGGTAGAGCGTATTTAGCAGATGAAACGTGTTGTTGTGACAAGCATGATGGAACACATATGTCGCCGAGGGCCATCCTCCCTGCCTCCCCTCTCGTGGCTAAATAAGCGACTGATTGTGTTTTGCTTTTTCTGAGTGAGTGTGTGGTGACGAATGTGGCGGCTGTTGTTTTTTCATGTGAGCTGCTGGTATCTCATGACGCTTTAACGTTGCCCGGAGCACTAAGTGTTTGTGTGTGTGTGTGTGTGTGTGTCAGAGAGAGAGAGTGCAGGTAGTAAAGAGTTGCTTATTCCTTTCTTTCCCTCCATTACGGTATTCTTAGTTTTTCAACCTGACATCTCTACTCTCCTCTTCCTCTCTCCTTTTTTTTCTTCCCTCTCTCCTCTCTTCTCTGCTTCCCTCCTCTCCCTGACTGTTATCCAGCACTTTAGAGTAGATGTAATTGCTCAGACAGAGCAGGCGTTCAAAGCACTGTCGATGTAAATGCTGCTCCATGGCGGTGGCTGACTTAATGAACAGCAGGGCTCGCAGCCCTCTGGCAGCACTTAAACTTTAAAACATCTATTATTGAGGCGTGAGAAAAAAAACTGAGTGGCCAGCGCTGACCCCTCTCTCATCCCTCTCTTTTTATATCTCTAGTCATGGGGGTGGAGGGGTTGATGTTGTTGAAAGATAAAGGTGCTGTGTGTAGCGTTTTTAACTTCACTGTATCAATGTCAAATTAATTTGTGGTAACTTGGTTTGAAAAACACATCATATCCATTTTTATAATTTGGCTTTAACAATGAGCTTCTCCGTCTTTTGTGTGTGTGTGTATATATACGAGTGAGTGTTTATGAAGTAAATTATGCCCAGTGACCCAGAAACCAATACTATTCAATACTATATATTATACTACAGCTCCTCATCAAGACTGAACCACAAGTTTCAAAGTGCATGTTAAAAGGGATGATCATTTAATTTATGCTTTTATTGACGTGTGTTCCTCTACAAATAAAAAAAAAAAAGCGCATTCATCAGAACATAAACTTTTCAAACACTTTAATTAAATGAACTCACACCTTTGACTGAAAGTTCATCCACATGGTCTAATCAAGTGTCTTCACTAGAAAAAGGAAAACATCTGTCATCTGTTTAAGCAATTAAACTACTAAAGGTAGCATTGTCAGAAATAGAAGGACACTGTTATAGTACAATGGGCTGCACAGGGGCTCAGTGGTTAGCACTGTGATCTCACAGCTAAAAGATCCCAGTTTGTGCTTGGGCCTGGGTGTGGAGTTTGTTGTTCTGCCTGTGTAAGGGTTTTCTCCGGGTTCTCTGGCTTCCTCCCACAGTCCAAAAACAAGCTGAGGTTAACTGGTGATTCTAAATTGTCCCTTGGTGTGAATGTGAGAGTGCTTGTTTGTCTATGTATAGTCCTGTAATAGACTGGTGACCTGTCTAGGGTGTAACCTTCCTTCATCCTAAGTCAGCTGGGATAGACTCCAGCCCCCCCATGACCCTAATGAGGATTATGTCTATAGATAATGTGTGGATGGATGTTATAGAAAAACAAACCTTTCAGGCTGGCTCTATACTCTGACCAAACTGCTTGTCAGATGGTTGGAAGCTTCAGAGACCCCCTGCCTCCCAAACCTTTCCATCGTTTGATTGGGCGGGCTGTCTCCTTCAAATCTGTGTAACTTTCTGAAACCAACAATCCAACATTCACACTAATCAGCCAGCTGTTACACAATTTCTATGGCACTTTTCATGAGAACCACCAAGCATAACACTATGAATAGCTTCCTGGTGAGACTGTCTGAAGATGTGTGCCTTTGTTACCGATATTTAAACAGCATCATGTCTATGACAGTCAGCCTTTTCCTCAGCCTGTCATAGCTTGTTAATGCGATGGTTTACATTAGGTAAAAACCCTTCTGAATTCCAACGTTTTGGCAGACCTTTAACTGGCTAGCTAAGGTTTAAAGGTGCTATATCAATACAAATCATTTACCATTGGCAATTTTCAATCATGTAGGTCATGTTAATCAGATGAAACATTTGATGAGAAGTAAAACATTTCCAAGATTGTTTAAGTTGCTTTTACCTGAAGCTCTTAATGTTGTACACAACTTGTGACTCAAAACTCTGAGATTATGGTTAACATTGCATCTTCCCTTGTACTGACACTTCCTCACTAAACTACATTGAATCAAACCTCTTCCATAGCAGTAGCAGATCAGAGAAGAGCTACAGAAAAGAGGCATTTGGATATTTTTTGTCAGTAGAAGACAACACATTGACAGCAACATTAGGTTTTTGTCTGCATTATAAAAAAATCTTGCTTTCTTCATTGTCTCTGCATTCCAAATAGACTGTGGCTGAGGTTGGGAACGATCATGATTACCCTAATAAAAACCTTCATTGCAATTCTGTGACAAGATTCAAAGTCACTGAAATCCTAACAAGCTACATGCATATCCACTCTACACCAGCTCACATGCACTATTCTGTCTCCCAACACTGAGCATACACTACTCTCTGCAGGACCTCTGAACACTGGCAGTAGACATGAGTGAAGTAAAGGGCAGAATAATCCAAAGTGGATCTAATTGCTGAGCATACTGGGCTGATTGATATTAATTTCATTTAATATAAGTCCTTACTATCAATGTTCAAATCTATACATATTACATTATGCATTCTGAAATAGAATCCCCACTTTTGTGAAGGTATCGTTTTAAAGATGAACATTTTGTGTAACCTTTGCTATCTTAAAAAAAACAACAACAAAAAAACA
Organism: Amphiprion ocellaris; assembly: GCF_022539595.1. Lineage (NCBI taxonomy): Eukaryota > Metazoa > Chordata > Actinopteri > Pomacentridae > Amphiprion > Amphiprion ocellaris. The sequence continues at coordinate 26,717,431 of NC_072781.1, read as the reverse complement.
TCTGTGTCTTCAATGTGATGATCCATGGAATGCACTCTCAACTATTTGATGGTAAAGAACACTTTTAATGGTAAGAGACACAGACAGCATCTGAGATATGAAAGGCTTACTTTCACATCCCACAAAAACAACAATAGACCCCGAGGACCAGTAAGAACTACGAGACGTTAATCACTGAAGATCCCACTGACTTGGTTTGAATAACAATGGTCAATGATGAGCTTATTTGTTCATGCTAACTCTCAACAGTATTAAAATGAGCATATTAAAGATTATCTGGTGTTAAAAAGCAACTCATTGTAACTACAAAGCAAAAATTAAAGTGCTTGGCGCACATGAAGCCACGGCCATCCATTGGTTAACTTGTGCTAGATGTAAATACAATCTATAAGTGCAGCTGAAGTCAGAGGTAGCTTAATGCTTGCTCTATCTCTCTCTCTTTGGGAATACAGATTTAAAAGGCCATTATACTCCATCACCTCCACCATGCACAGTGTCACTGCCATCACTGCAGTGTCAAGTGTCTTATTTCTGTATTAGAGGGGGAGCGATAAGTGTGTGTGTGTGTGTGTGTGTGTGTGTGTGTGTGTATGTGTGTGAGCAAACTTATGCCTAATGCGCTACCCACTGTGTGTGTGTGAGAGAGAGAGTGAAAATATACTGTACAAGAGGTGAGCTGTGAGTGTGAGTGGGCCTTGCTCCGCTCTGGACGCACTTATCTCTCCTGCTGTGTAATGGATCCTACTGGATATTTGCATAAGGTATGGAGGTGATGTCATTTGGTCCTCAGAGCTGCATTTCAATGATGGTTGACTGTTAGCAAAGTGGACATACTCTGAACAAGCTGCACCACTTCACTTCCTTCTGTTCAAACTTTGATCAAACTTTTACCCAGGACTTCAACTGGATTTGAAATTATGTAAACTGTGATTCCAGGTAATTGGAATTTTGAGTCTAAACAACTGTAATAAAAACGGATTTAGCTTAGTAACAGTATGGTGAAAAATCAACCATATTTTTTGGGGAAAAAAAGGAAAACAGCAAGTTTTTTTTTAGCTACACAGTCATATAAAGCCACCAGTAGTTACGGATGATCTCCAACTAGTTTGGAATCAGATAAGCAGATGTCCATTACAATGTCAAGAAGCAAACTCAGTATAGCTTCATCAAAAGCCACAAAGGAACACGCAGAAAGTAGTGGTGACAGCATTCTAATTATCATTCCCAAAGCTGTATATACACTGCCCAGCCAAAAAAAAAAAAAAAAAAAAAATCACACATTCTAATATTTTGTTGAACTGCCTTTAGCTTTGAGTATGGCACTCATTCACTGTGGCATCATTTCGATAAGCTTCTGCAATGTCACAGCATTTATTTCTGTCCAGAGATGCATTAATTTTTCATCAACATTTTATATTGATGATGGGAGACTCGGACCGCTGTGCAAAGTCTTCTCCAGCACATCCCAAAGATTCTTGACAGGACTGAGGTCTGGACTCTGTGGAGGCCAATCCATATGTGAAAATGACGTCTCATGCTCCCTGAATCATCTCATTAACCATGTGAGCTCTATTAATGCTGGCATCGTCATCTTGGAACATGCCCATGCCATCAGGGAAGAAAACTCTATTGATGGAAAGACCTGGTCATTCAGGTAGTCAGCTGACCTCAGTCTTTGGGAACATATGTTTGCTGGAGTTGACCAACCCCAGATCATAACCCGACAGACTTGTAGGCACTAGTCATGATGAATGCATCACTTCATCCACCTCTCTTCTTACTCTGACGTGCCCATCACTTTGGAACAGGGTAAGTCTGGGCTCATTAGATCACATGAACGACCACATCTATTACTTGAAGATGATGGTTCACCACTATCCTTCCAGATTTTAATAATGTGTTGGATGGTTCTTAACCTGATTTTAGTTGTTTCATCTCCTTAGTTGTTTTCTTTGCTTGATGCAGGCCAATAATTTGACCCTTGTGAGACAGATTAGCATCCTTTCCATGACCACAGGATATGTCTTCTGACCTGGTTGTTTAAGAAATGAGAAGCTCCTCACTGCATCAGCTCGGGTTAAACTGAAACTGAAACGTATTCATCACTGCAGCAATTATCCATTGAAAGGCTCTTACCTATTTGTTCAGTTTAATCCAGGTGGTGACTTTTTCTTTTGGCCAGGAAGTATAGCTGTGATCCACTTTAAAGATTTGCATCTAGAGTAGAAGCCATTTTTAAGATTAACTATGAATCAATATTTGGCATAGGTATGATTAATTCTGGGCTTCACTGTATATGGATCACAAGTAAGTCAGTCGATACATTTGGACATTATCACTTTTGACCTCACCCTTTGATTTAACCCCAAAAGAATTTGACAATAGTTAAGCAAAAAGACCATTTGGCTTTGAGGCGCCTCAAGCCTTTGGGTCGAAGGCCAGTAGTGCAAGATGATAATTCAACCTAACTGATGGCTTGTGACTTAACTTTGTTGAAGCAATGCTGCATTTCCAGATTTGAAATGACTTTGGTGAGTGAAAGTCCAATATAAATCATAGAAATGATAGAATTCCACTGAGATGATAAAAATGTTTAAATGAAAATAAAGCAGAGGATTTAATTGTTGCTCAAAAAACTATATCACAGAAGAACAAAAGAACAAACTGATTGTTTATTCATCTCCTAAACCGGACAAAGCCTGAAAAGAGCAACGGTATATAATATAAAATCGATAGAGGCACAAATGTGCACCATTTTCCTTTCTGTAAAGAGCAGATTCAGCCAGATTCTTTTAAAGTATATGATTTTCAATGTCAGTGTCACTGTTCAAATGTCAGCAAGGTGGAGAAACTTTCATGAACATGTTAAATAGTTCAGTCTACACAAAGGTCACATCCAATCACTTTAATGGTACTTACAGTATTTGAGCTCTCTAACAAAATCTCCCCTCGAGTATGCCGAGTTTCTTCTCCATGCTTCGACAACCCTCCCCTCACTAATAGCCGTTGTCTTAATGCCAAAGTCGAGTATTTTTCAGGTTAAATTTGGGGTGGTGATGCTGGGCGGCGATATTAATCTCGCCTGCGACATCGCAGCGGTGGTAATGAAGGATGCTCGCTGTTATTTGTATCCTCGCGTGTCGAGTGTTTTGTCAAAAGTAGGCGAGTTTTGCTTGCCTGGTAGATTTGTGTTCTCCCTCGGGAGCCATGGCCCAGTAAGAGACAGCAGTTGCTCGACATAATTAGACCGGGAAGGTCCTTGTAAACTCATTAATATCTCACCCAGGCTGAAATGGCTGGTTCACTGGTGGATCCTTGGTGAGGAACATGGAGAGGTTTTTGTGGAGAAGGAAAGATAAAAACTAAAAGCAGCAAGAAGAATGGAGTTTAGTTGCTGGTCATGAGGGGCTGCAGGGTGTCTGGGTTCACTGCAGAGCTGGTACGTACAGGAATTTTTAGCGATGATTGCTTTAGAGAAGAGCAGTGCTCAGTTGTATTCATTTCTGTTACTCAGTCCAGTCAGCATCTGTGAGCAGAAAGCTGTCTAAAAGCAGCAGTACACAACTGCTATCACAAACAAAATGTTTTTTTGGGCACAAACTTCCAAAACCTTTCATTCTCAGATCTGAGGCTATGAAACAGATTGACTAAGTGGATCACAACATGAAAAATGATCAGACATAGTTTGCAAAACTCAGATTAAACAAGATGCGGCATGGCATTTTATATATCCTATCTGAAAATCATATTTTCAAATATTGCTTCATCTTTGCACTTGGATATGTAAGAAACAGCCATTTAGACATTCATTCATCCCATAGTTACACCCACTTCATCCTGTAGAGGGTCATGGGGAGCTGGAGCATATCCTAGCTGGCACTAGACCAGAGGCTGGGTGCACCTGGACAGGTTGATAGTCCATTACAGAAATCACAGTGGACAAACAGACATAAACTCCACTCCTGAATATTGTCAGTGGAATCAGGTTCGGTCAGTTACTCCGACAACATGAACATTTGTTTCTTTTATTGCCAATGTATGTCGTTGAGCCGCCATATGGTTTTGTTGTAATAATGAGCCACATGTATTTCTGTTTGAATCAAACTCTTTAGCCTATATTTTTTAATTTCACCCATACGTATAAATAAATGAGCATAAACAAATGTATGTTTAATGTGAATTCATAGCATTGCTCGCTATTGATGATGACACAAAGGGATTTTGCATTTATTTTTTTTAATGTCCAAAAGTTGAATGGGTTTGGGTGCCCGTATAGCTCAACGAGTTAAGCAGGCGACCCATGTACAGAGGTTGAATACAAGAAAAAGAATATCTCGTCATGAATGGTGTCACTCTAGAAGCCAGTGACTGTAATATTTGGCTAACAGAAATATTGTGCTGTCATCTTTGTTGCTGTCATTGTTGCTGCTGTCTTCTCTAATATTCCGGATTGGACTCAGCCTTGAACATGGACAGATGTATCTGAGGACTTGCCATTTTGAATCAAGACGAAGAAATGATGCTGTTTGGTAGATTTACAGTTGGGTTTCGGTACCTGCGGACTGGTAAGAGGATGAGGCAAATCTAACAAGCACTGGGTGCTGCCCCTCAGCAGGCTGCTGGAAGTCGGCCTATCAGAGGACAGTGGCCCTTCAGGGAGAGTGGTCTTAAAGAGCCTGCAGCTCAACTGAGAAGTCGCAAAAGAGGCAAAATGAGAAAAAATCCAATTTTTTTTTAAAACTGTGAATTTTGCAAACTGACTCGAGTGGAGTCCCAGACTAAGAATATAGAGCTGGAAATGAACATAAAATGTCCCTTTAAATCAATGTGCAAAAACGCTGTGACGTCTGCAAGTTTTCTTCCAACGTCTTGATTTTTTGGGTCATTTAATCTGTTTTGTTTGGACAAACTGTTGTAACCACAGCTACTAAAGCACTGTTACGGTGTTTGTCTTTGAGCCAAAGACATGTTTCCAAAAACATGACCGCATCGATTAGTGGTTGGTCAGCATAATAATTTACTGGTTGGTCTGTCTATTCCACTTGGGTTAAACCTGCTGCCTGAAGTGGTTTTGGATGAACTCTTGTATTATTTTGTGTGTCAGGGGTGGAAATACAGAGATTTATTAACTAAATGTTATGAATCAGCTTATCATAAAATATTCGGTGCATTAAATATTTCAATAGCGTAAACAAAAGGAAGTATTGATTGTGATCTGATGTATTTCCCTCAGCAGCAGTTCAGCTCACTGTACATGATCAGGGACTTTATTGACTGGTGCAACCTCAATCACCTTATACTGAACACCACTGAAACCAAGGAAATGGTGATTGACTTCAGGAGGAAGAAGTCCACACCAGAACCGGTCACCATTCTTGTTACGGAAGTGAAGGTTGTCTCCAGCTAAAGGTACCTGGGAGTGGGGCTGGACGACAAGTTGGACTAGTCCAGACACAATAAGACAGTGTACAAGAAGGGCCAAAGCAGAATTTACTTCCTGGGAAGGTTAAGATCTTTTACCATCAGCAGGACTCTTCTATGTACATTTTACCAGACTGTGGTGGCCAGTGCTTTATTCTTTGGGGTTGTGTGTTGGGAGGAGGGGGCTCACTCCAGGGACAGAAGCCGGCTGAATAAGCTGCTCAAGAGGGCGAGTTCCACAACTGATGTTAAGCGAGAGTCAGTTCAACAGGTGGCTGTGGTAAGAATGCTCAGGAAACTGAACTCTATTATGAACAATGCTTCTCACCCACTACACAGTCTGGAGGTGTTTTGGTAGAGCACCTTCAGCCACGGACTCATCTCCCCTCAGTGTAGGTCTGAGCGCAGCAGGAAGTCTTTCTACCAGCTGCAATCAGGCTTTTCAATTCAAAGTAATAAACATTAATATTTTAACTTATGAGTTTTATGCTGTGCATATGTTTTTAACTTTTATAATTTAATATACTATGTATATGGCCATACTGATGACTATTGGTGTTGGTATTCTGTCAGGTTTGTGGATTGTCTGTGTTAACATGCTGCTGTTACAAGTAATTTCCCGTAAAGGGTTAATAAAGTATTCTATTCTATTATTCTATTGTACATACAAATTCATGTTGATGGCCTGAACCAGACCATGAGATAAGTGAGGATCAGGCCAAAATACTGTGTAGATGGACAGAGTTTCTCTAGGGAATATTATCAATCCATATAATTGGCTGCCATTAGGATGATGATACACTCAGAAAAAGATTCCTATGCAGGCATAGCTGACGAAGGAAATATCCCATTCCTACATGTGTGGATGTTTGTGTGCGCATTTGTGGGACAGTTCGTAGGCAAAAAATGATTGGTTGTTAATGGTCAAAGGTGTGAAGTAAAAAAACTATTGAAGGGTAATGCCATCAACAATTCACGATGACACTTGCCTCTAAGGAGATTCAAAGAAGTAATGTTGCACAAAAATCTTCTTATTTAATACAAAATGAAAAAGAAAACCTCACAAGACACTTCAAATTAATCTGCCATCTTCTCCACCAGTGGAACGTTGGCAGGTTTTATCAAAGACAAGAAGAATGGCTTGCAAAAACTGTCACATAAGTTATAGACCACCAAAACCAAACTCCTATCAGTGAAACTGCACACACTTACTGTACTCGTAAAGAACACTCACCACTCTCTCCGCTACAAGTCAGATTCATGAAAGGGAGTGAATACAGCTATACAACAAATGAAATTCAAAGGACTCAAAGTCAAAAATTGTGCTTGAAATTTAAGTGGGATGCAAGTATTTTAAAGTTGAAGTGTTGAAGGTTTGTGTTTTTATTCAAATATAGAATCTTTGTAATTGTTTCACTGAAATCTTTGACTTTTTAAGAGTGTTTTATCTTTGTGGCTCAATTTGAAATGTGATTTAATGGAAATCATTTTTTGGTAACATGATACGAGGTTAAAACAGAAGCTTCTCACTTCTATAATAATGTAATTTCACAATAAAATAGTGCACTACTATGGTAAGAAAGACAGGGAGTGCAGTCTGTGTTTTTTTTTTCTGCCAGCAAGTTCATATATTGCATCCTAACCCATACTTTTCAATTTGGTTAATACACAGCAGGTTACAGAATGCCACTAATTCAGTTTAAACCCGGGAGCATTTCTAGAACCTCTTCTTCTATGAGATTTCTTTTAGTCTTCGTACTATCAATGAGCAAGTTTTTCCCCCCTTTTTTAAAAATCCTTACCAGCCATTGGTTTGTTTTGACATAGCAAAAGACCTTAACTTTAAATGCAGCGTTAATTTTGACCAAGATGAGGAAAAATAGTTTTTATTTGCAATTTGTTGTTTCCAACCAATTTGTGCTGTCATGGTAGTGTGTTCCGTTCCTCCTTGTTATACCATTTCAAACTCTCATGAACTTATACTCGATCACGAGAGCTGTGACCTCAATTAAGTCTTTGAGTGACTGGGCTATAGATTCATGTTAAAGGACTTAAAGCAAGAATAGCTGGGAAATACCAAGGATATACATGCAGCTAAAGTGATACACTGCCATTCTGGATTGACTTTATATTAGATTACGTGGCATGTTAATTGCCTGTTTTTATTGCAAGGCTTATTCAGCGGGACACTGAATTATGAAACAGTCAACATAGTCTTTCCAGTACATTTTGTCACTTTGTTACCTTTTAGTAAATGAAAAAAAAAAAAAGGATGCTAAAAGATGTTTAAAATCAAACGTGATGAAGCCTTGAATGCCATTTCTGTTATGACTGAGAGACATCTGCACGTTAGATTAGCATTCTGGGCGCTTAAATATACGATTTTCACTTGAACTGACACTTTTCATGGTCTCTCTCCACACACAGTGATCTATAATATAACACACCCCTGTATTGCGCATGCAAAAATTTGTAAGAATGCATCTCCTGATTTGAATTAAAACTATATCCAAAGGAAAAGGTGTCCATTCAAGAGGGCAGCAGAGGTGGATCATCCCAGAATGCACGTTTGTTCTAGTTAAGTCTCTTGGGTACAGCTACACTTTGTGACCTCTGTACTCAGTGGACATCATCAGGCAGATTAAAATCATTTAATACACTTGGGGCTAGTTGACTCTCTGTCACACACACACACACACACACACACACACACACACACACACACACACACACACACACACACACACACACACACACACACACACACACAACCAACCATCAACCAGCCATTTCTCACTCACTTTTTAAAATTAATACCCATTGTTTTTGCTAAGCAGAGGATTTCCCGGAGGCTGCCTCCCGGGGTTGTGTGTATGTGTGCGTGAATGTGTGTGTGTGCGTATGGGCTGCACATTAGATTCAGTGAAGAGAGGGTTTCAGTGGATTACTACGGCCCCAAAGTGCTGTGCCCTTTCATTAACCTTGCCTCTTAGTCGTCTCATTTAATACAAAACAAATTTCTAATCTGCAGTCTGCTAAACAGTTCTTGCAGCTCGTTCTGCTGCTGCTGCTGCTGCGTGTGTGTGTGTATGTGTGTGTGCTACTGTTACTCTTATTGCCTTGGGTTCCCTCTGCCTGGCCCCCTAATTACTCCCCGAAACAGGCGGCCAGGCTCCTCCTATGTGCTATCATCATTTTAAATTTATTTTGATTGATTTGTGTCAGCTTTAACTATGCTTTGGGCCGAGGTCGATAAATAAAGATCAATACTTTAATGTTTTCCTCTGAACCTTTATTAAAAAATAGATTGGCTATAAAGAGGGCTGAATTACGAGGAGGAGTGCCTACTTCCAATGCATGTCAACTGGAATCTAATTGAACAACATTGAACCGGCGGAGATTAGTCCAGGGAATGTGAGCTGCAGGAGGCCCAGAGTGTTAGAGATGGAGGAGAGAGCAGGAATGAGGAATTGATGCTGGGAGGTAAAAGAGAGAAAAGAAAAGTTGGAGCGCTAGCTTCTCCAGCAGAAAACAATCTGTGTCTGGTCAACATCATAATTTTACTTGCAAGACAGTGTGTGTGGTGCAAGCAGCGGTCACTATTCCACAGCTTTTAATATTCATTCAATAATTTGCTTTTGTGCTTGAAAATACGGGTCAATAGGGTGCACTATAATCTATGTTTGGTATTATAAATAAAGATGGGTGAGACAAAACAGGAATAAATAAACCAAATGCAGGGCACCAGGACTCACTTGATGATCTGTGTATGAATGTGTGTATATAATATAACATGTGGATCCAGAGCCTAAAGCACAACAGAATCTCCTAAACTCAATATCATGTTACACTGATATACATTACAGTATGCTATTAAATACCAGATCCTCTCTTCTTACAGATGATTTCCTGTACATTACTTACATTAACTTAACAATTAGTTTTTCCAAAACTGGTTATAATATCAAGCGCTAGATATCCCCCAAAATGGTGGAGCCAGAGAAGAGTCTGATCAGTGTGAGTGATCACATGGTCCTTGGAGTGACAAGAGGTCTAGAACTTGCAGAGGCCGAGTAACGGTCATGTTGTGGTGTAGGGTTTAGACATGTCTTGGAAGTAGGGAGGAAGAGTTTCCTGTACCACACTGTAGGAAAGCACCAGAGTTGAACTGGATAGTTAAGCTGCAGCAGAGAGCTAGTGTAGTGAGCACAGAAGAAGAATGATGTGGATGAACTTGGGACAGCTGAATACCAGGTGAAGAGCTGAATTCTCAAGTAGCCACAGATGGCAGACATATAAGCTCCAGCAAAGAGAGAGCTGCAGTAGTCAAAACAGGAGGTGATGCAGGGCTGTCTGGCTGGTGGAAAACAAACAAACAAACAAACAAACAAACAAACAAAAAAAAAAAACACCAAAAACCACCAAAAATTCTCCTGGTATGATAAAGAAGAAACTGACGACTGCTGGTATTTTTTACTACCCTGCCTTCACCCTAAGTCAGCTGGGATAGCCCCCCCCTCAACCCTACAGGGATAAAGCAGAGCATAGATAATAGATGGATGGCTGGTATGTTTGCTGAGGTTGACTGTTATCTTGGTCTCTCCAACACCATATAGTTTACAATATGAGATCTCTGCCCCTGAGGAACAAAAACTCCTGGTTGAGCTTTAGGTGGAGCCTTGACATCCCGTCTGAGGTTTCCATCTGGCAGTAGATGCCCAGGATGGAGCCTTGTGGAACCTCTGCTATCATTCTTTATGGTTCACACACACAAACACACATGCTTTTTGTTTCTGCTTTACAATGCCATCAACAATGTAAAATTCACCATATAGGCCAACATAGCAAGCCTCCATTGCCCTATGCTCAAGGAACTGGAGTGATGATCACTAGTTAGAATGTGTCATAGTTTTTGTACACTCTAAGTCAGGGGTCACTAACTGGCGGACCGCGATCTCATACGGACCCGGACCAATAATCAGTAAATTGTAACAGGATTTTAAATTTGATGGGTCGCTTCTATTTTACAGCTTTTCCAGTGTTTACGGCATTTGTCTATCAGCTCAGGAAACACACAGACCAATTACGTATGAGTTCAGCCATCCCATGTGACGCTACTCAGCCAATGAAGTCTCTGCATTGCAGCCGCTAAACATTGCAGCTCTGTGTTCAGAAAACAGTTGAGAGGTGAGGGACAGACAAGAAGAGGACAGACAAAAAAGAAGAATAAATATAGCGACACCAAGAGGAAAATAGCCCTGCACATGCGGAGCATATTTGGCTCAATATACAGTTGCGAGGCAGCTTTCTCAACTATGAACATAGTCAAAACTAAATATCGTTCCAGACTCACCAATGAGTTCCAAATGTGTTTGAGAATGGCCCTGACACCATTCAGGCCACAGTTCAAAATACTGGCAGGACAAGCTGCAGCTCAGTTCTCCTATGAAGTAGCAGGGGATATAAGAGTAGTGATATAAGACAGGGGAAAAAAGTGTTCAATTGTTTACATTTTTTTTAGATTTAGGTATTATTAAAGATGTATAAAGCTTGGTTCAGGTTGTTCAGTTATTATTTCTTCAAGTGCTGCACTTTATTTTAAGATGTGCAGTTATATCAAAAGTTATTTATTAAAAGATGTCAAAATGTGTTTGAACCATATTGAATTTATTTGATTTGATGGTCAGTTGTTGATTACATTTAGATGTTAATAAAACTACTAGGTTACATCAACATAGCCTATATCGCACTAATTCAAGTTAGACATTATGATGTTCCGGATCCTTGCTTTAATACATTTTCTCTGACTGTACCTCTATAAATTTTAGTTGAATACCCCAGTTCTAGATCAGTGTCTTGGTCAGAGCTCTCCTGTACCACAATGGGAACAGAAAACTGAAAGAACTGATCATAAGCTTTTCCTGTCAATGTCTGTGCCACCTTGCACCTTTACCAAGCTCCTGTATTGGAAAGCTGCTTAATGTTACTGTCTTAAGGATGTCACCATACACAGTATTGAAGAATACACCCCTATTATGCTTCTTTGTCTCTGTTCATTTGTGTTGTTCACCTGTGGCTGGAATGGCTTTGCCATTGTAGACCTGGTCCTCAACCCATTTCAGAGGTAAAGTTTGATCCAGCACCAAATGGCATTGTTGGGTGTGAACTTCATCCTCATGATTAATCAGGACATAGAAATTGTTATTTTATATCTCGACTTTTAAACCTTTGGGGTCTTACAACAACAACAACACCCACAAAAAAAAAACACCTGAACTGACAAATAAATACAGAACTGGGTTTTCTAGGTCCAGGCTGCATAGTTGCCCTGAACACTCCTAAAAGCCCTGCCATGTTTAATACATCTAAGTGTTAGCCTTCTGTTATATATTTATCCATAAAGACACAAGTCACATGCAGTGCCTAATGCAGTGTATGCTGAGGGATAATTTAATTTACCTTACATTAATGGACAACCAGGACATTATCATGGTCAAATTATGGCAATAAACACAAGGTCAAAGGGCCAATGAAATCAACATATACAACTGACAGAATAACAAGCATCAGTGGCCCACAAACAACGAGAGGAAAAAAACAAATATGAAAAATTGAATGTGCACAGAAAGGCTAAGGTTAAGTCTGAGGGCAGGACAGGAAGCATGCTGAGGTGGGATTAAAATGCTATTGTTATTTGTGTCACTGTCATTGTCAGAAAAAAAAGGAGAGAACACACCGTCCTCTGGCGCATCAACTGTTTTTCCAATCCACACTGTGATTAACCTTTTGTACAGGGCACAGATTATGGCCTAAATGTGGTCTGCTTACCGACACACTCACACACACTCATGGACGCTGCTGCTCAGCTCAGTGTGGTTTGTCTGCCATGTTGAGACGTTGTTGTGGGTTCACTTGTTAGGTAACAACAGACACACATACACAAATATTTTTGCTGTTTTTCCTGTTGGTAATATTTTAAAATATTATTTGAGTGTTGTTACAATGTGATGCAACATTGAGACTTGGTCCACCTAGAAGCAATGTTAAAGGTGTGTCCATTTAGTGCGCCTTTGTAGCTGCACCGATCATATTACTTTTATTTAAATAACAGGTTGAATTACTTTTTACGTTTATATTTTTTCTTTTTTTTAAAAGAAATTTTTTATTAAGTTTTTTTTGTCAGGTTGACAAAGAATTTTGGTACTTCTAGGTAAACATTTTGGTCAGAGGACCCACAGCTTTACTGTTTTCACTGCCCAGTAAACTTATTTATACACTGTTGTTTAAACAAAGCAATTCAAGTATGGAGTCACAGGAGTGCCAAAATAAAATATAAATCTGTTCAAAAATAAGGAAATAAATGTGTAAATATAAAGAGAAATAAATAAATCTGTTAAAAATAAGGAAATAAATGTGTAAATATAAAGAGAAATAAAGAAATAAATAAATCTGTTAAAAATAAGGAAATTAATGTGTAAATATAAAGAGAAAAAAATAAATAACTGCTAAAAAATAAGGAAATAAATGTGTAAACACAAAGAGAAATAAATAAAAGAATAAATAAATACAACACCTGATCACAGGATTGAACACATTTGATGTAACAACTTGATAAGGTGATCATATTTCAGCGTTGTGTTTTCAGCTTGGTGCGTCCCCAGGTTCGCCAGAAAAAAACAAAAAAATAACATTTCATGCAGCTTTCATATTTGTACCTTAGTGAGCTGGAAGTTATGCTAGCAGTTAACCTAAGACTGGCAGTGTCTAAGAAAGATTTACATAACTATGATTATTACCTTCTTACTTTAATGTTGACAAAATGCCAAAGGGGGAATTGAACTGTATGGGCACAGTAGAGCACCTGGACAGTATCCACTACATACATGCTGGACATCCATCTTGTAATTTCTGTTCAAAGTAGTTTGCTTTGCAAGTTGAGAACAAATACAGCATTAACAAAAAAAATACTGTCTGACCAACACACACTGCTGCACTTTACAAAACTGGCACAAAATAAGTCCCAATAGTTCCAGTGCCTCAGCAGAGAGCTTGTCCTGCACTGCTTGACATGTAGTGTTAATATCAGAAGTGAGCAGTACCCCTACTGTTAATCCAGTTCACACACACTTAAAGAGCATTTTCATTTCATCAGTTTCATTTAGGAAGAAGACTATCAGATTCTCTCAAACTAATGCACTTAACTTACATGGATAACTTCAATCACAAGGCTTTACACTCTCAACATGCTTTTCTTCACTTTTTTTCCTATAAGCCAGGTCATGACCCTCATCAAGACCAGTAAGCCATCAGTTATGTTTCATTTGCAGTTCTTTGGGCAAATAACCAAAGTCAATGCTTTGAGGCACAGTGAATTGGAGAAACAGCCAGAATATAATGGCCCCTTTTCTTTTTATTGAAGTGAATTTTTCAAATCACTTCAATTTTATTTATATAGTGTCAATTCACAACAGAAGTCATCTCAAGGTACTTCACATAATAAGGTCAAGACCTTGCAATGCTGGAGAGAAACCCAGTGAATCCATTGAGTCCCACTGAACAGCACATTATGATAGAGAGAAGAAAAAACAGCATTTCAACAGGAAAAACCTTCAGCAGAACCAGGCCCCAAGGGTTTGGTCATCTGCCTCGACTGGTTGAGGTGTGGTTAAAGGAGAGAGAGAAAAAAACGGATACAAATTTGAATCTGTGACATCTAGAAACATAATCAAGATTGGCAAAGTTTCTTACCTCACATCTAAAGTTCATGTACGCTCACACTGACCATCAAAGATAACTGACACATACTCTTTGAAGAAAAGTCAATCAATTAATTATTATGATGAAAAGATTATTGAGTTTATCACAATTAGTTTTATTTTTGTACCTTAAACTATTGCTTCTATCAGTTGGAATACAGTCTGTTGGAAAAAGCTAAATATCGTTGTGTCTTGCATGTTTATCAACTTTCTTTTATTCAAATGTAAGTATGAGTTTGCAAAAAGCAAGCAATAACACATTTACAGTAATTTGGAACCTTTCAACAGGGATACCCTGCTGAGAATAAATTATCTGTCACTGAATGGCAGTTTGCCTGTCACACAATAAAACCACAATAAAATCTTTAGGAACAGTACAAGGGTTGAGAAATGCTCAAAAGACAACCTGACATTTTAAAGTTTATCCTGTTTATTCCCTATTTTCTTCGCCAGGCTACAACGTGTTTTAAACTAAAAGCACAAATTATTTGCAGCATGACTCAAACTCTCCTGACTGCATTTTGACAAGCAAGAAGATAAAAAGAAAAGACAACTGAAAATATCAAAGTGACAGAGTTACGGAGTGATAAAGAAAGTGTTAAACAGAGGGTGGAATCACTGCAGCAGTTAAGATCCCATATTTCACAATACTGTCACTTTTATTTGAATACCTGATATATTAAAGCCTAGTTAAATGCAGGGGATTAAACACAATATAAACTTGATCCCTTTCAGTAACTGGCTCTTAATCTGTCTTTGTCTCTGTCTTAGGTGGAAGAATACTGATGCGTTGCCTCCCAGCTCTTCGTCGCTGCTTGTCTCTGATCCGCTTCCAGTAAGGTATGTGACTGGAGCTCACACATCTAAAGATTGCTGTGTGTTTGGGGGAGGGCGGGAGCACTGCATCTCACCAGCACTTACAGGTTTCACTGGTCAACAGAGCTGAAATTTGAAATCCTGTCTGGGAAACGATATAGACGGAAGACCTTGAGCTGTGCCCATTTGCAGTAGAAATGCACACACATAAACAGGGGCAGTGGCCAATAATGGTTGGCTGGAGGGGGGGGGAGAAGTTAAGCTGGCGAGAGTGTCAGTGGGTACGTGTGGCCAGCTATAGTGCATTTTGTTGTAATGGTGTCCCAGTTGCCTTGTCAGAAATCAATGGGAACCAGGAGTCTCTGCAAGCACAGGGAGGTCAAGGCTTCGTCGGCCTAAATATTTAATTCTGGGAACACGTTTGGAGCTTTTAAAGATGAGCACACTGCCGTCTTCTCTCCTGCAATGAGTGCGTGTGGACACAAATATACGCTCCGTTTTGGAGGTTTACTGTAAATGCACTGCTCACACATATGTGGAAACACAAACCATGTCGGCACGAATGCATGTAAAAAAAATACACACATAAACACACATGTTCATGCTTGGACAGCACTGCCTGTCCATCCTGGCTCAGGTCAGGGCTGGGTTAGAATCAATTCTAATCAATTATTAAGAGTTTGGGTATCTCGGCAACGCTATAAAGGAGATCCAGGGGGTTGGATAGGGTCTACTCCTTCCATCGCTGGCCTCCCTGGGACAACCACCACACCCCCAAAAAATCTGAACAAAGAAGTCTGAGAGGACATAAGTGGAAAGAACATCAATCTGATGTGGCTGAGCTGACTGTCCTGTGTTGTTTAGACTTTTTGGATATCAGAATATTTAAAAAAAAAAAAAAAAAAAAAAAAGAAAGAAAGAAACTTGCATGCAGGTGGGAGAAGACGGAATGAATGAGGGGCAGGCAGGAGACCTTGACTGAGAGATTGTTTCAAAAAAGATTATGACAGAGAGAAACTGGAGGGCAGAAAATGTAAAAATTTAATTTTTCACATGTGCTTTGGCCTTTTAATCCTTTAGTCGCGGTTAAGTTAAGGTATTTAAACTCAAATGACTGGGGTGCAGTGGATGTATCAGTCCCTTTGTTCCCTTTTCTAGTAGTAGAAGCTGCATCTTGCAAGTGAAAGTAAAATGTCACTTTATAGGAGCATGAATGAGTGTGTCTGCCCACTAGTAGGAAGAACTTTACAACAGGCTGAACATCTAGCACAAGTTTGATATATATTGATCTTTCGCTGTTGATATGTCTGCCATGGTCGCAAGCAGTTGCCATAAAAAATAGTGTAAGAGTGTAAATAAATGATGGACATAGTGAGTGTGACATCACAAATTGGTTGTGGATTACTGTTTTGAAGCCTCAAAAGTAGAATTTGGCTTTTGCTAGCTTGATTTGTGAATATAACCAGCAAGGGGTGGATCTGATTTTAAAGATCAAGGATACCATACAACATATGACGGTAGTGGCAGAGGTAGGTTCTCCTTAAAACATACTTTGCTTGATTGTCTGTTATACCTTACCCAATGAAATGAACATTGTACTTTATTAAAAGAGATTTAAAACTAATGATTCAGATAATAAACTCATTAGGAAAATGTTCATTGAGATGGCAAATCAAGTGAGAAGTAGAGTTATTTTCTCAGAGACTTTTATACAATTCATTTAGCCAACCAGAATAGTCGCCCCCTGCTGGCTGTTAAAAGAAATGCAAGTTTAAGGAACGTCGATGCTGACTACGTTTTTTCAGACCCAAAAGGCTACATCCACTTTTTATATACAGTCTAAGCCGTTATCAAGACTGTTAAGAGTGCTGAGATTGAAAATTATGGCACTGTGGACCATAAACACCGAAAATAAGGGCTAAAAAAATGCCAGAATGCTCAGTAGACTTGAATGAAACGGTAGACTTTTGTGATAGTTCTTTGGGTTCACCACTTCAAATGATCCCTTTAACACTGCACGTTGTCTTCTGATAACATCAGTTCAAGCAGCTTTAAGTGCAACAAGCAGGTGGACTGTTTTGTACAGAATTACTTAGATTAAAAATAATTATTTAATGAAGCTGTTATATAGAGGAGTTTTGCAAACATGATTTCAGAAGGAATGCATGGGTAGAGAACAATAAAATAGTGAGAAAATGTTTATTAGTTGTATAAGCCATGACTTAACGACACTGTCTGGCAGTAAATTTGGATTACCTTTCTTTAACTTCCTTTACACCAAATGGACACCAAATATTGTCTGAAATGATCCAGTGAATGGGCCTAAATATGCAGTGTTACTCTGTACTATAGTTCTAGATGTGCAACTATTCTAAAAAGCCTTTTCTCCAAATAAAATATTCTTTTACTTTGTTAATTGCTTTTTGACATTTTATCTGACGTGGCTGGAGCATGAAGTTCACTGCCCACTACCATCCATGTCCTTTCCCCAACAGAGGACATGTCAGGGTGGGACCAGGGTGACCCAGATGGGCCGATCTCTAATCAATGCAGGCTCGTCTTAAGTGTGATCACTAAAGACAGATATACACACATAAACACATACACACATACACAGATAGGATGGCCATTCGTTGGTCGATGAGCCCCTGGGCTGGTCTGAAAAGGCGTCACATCTGAGAAGCATGTCGTTCCAGCCTGATGAGCAATCTGCCTCATCAAAAGACCTTTATCCCAATCAATAAAGCTTTTGGCAAGGGAGCCTGCACTGCCTGTCCATAGTTCCCACCTCTGTGTTTTCTGTGTGTGCGCTCAGCAGGGAATATGTTGGTGCGTTTACATTGTGCATGTCAGATGTAAGGTTTTCATTTGAGGCTGTACGCTAATAAGAAGACTGGATTCAGTTTTTCAGTGTTGATGTCTGTGCATATGCATCTTACTAGTGTCACACAAAGTTCAAGTAGGCATGAGTTTGACGGTTGGGGTGTTTTTGATCTGGTGGAAGCAAAACTAGGTTTGTAGTAGGGCTGCAACTATTGATGAATTGATTAATCATCTAAGTACATTATGGCATCAGAAATATGCAACAGAAATAACTGTCTGGGTGGAGCGCTGAACATGGACATCCGCGCTGTATTGTCTGCTGTACCGTAAACACAGATTTCCACACTGTATCATGCATTTATTATATATACATATATTATGTATGAACGATACAGTGTAGATGTCCATCCATGTTCCGCGCTCCGCCCAGATGGTTATTTCTGTTGCATAGTGCGCTCACTTCCGCTTTCGATGCCGTAACCTACTTAGACGATTCATCGATAGTTGCAGCCCTAGTCCGAAAGAAAGAAAATAAAATCGGCACAATGAATAAATAGAGCCACAAGATGGCTTCCACTTGAACTATATAGAGCTTTATATAAAAAAATTAATTAATAAAGCTCAGTGCATGAATTGTCAGTTCACAGTGTTCAGTTCTTTAACACATAACAAAACACCATTCAACCCCAAATAACAAGTTGCAAAATAAAAGTTCCAAACTGGGTTGGTATCTTCTTTCAAGGTTCCTTCAAATGTTCATTTAATGGTTCCTTTAAGTTCCAGGTTTGGTCAGTTCAGCTAGCTTTAGTCAAAGGGGGTCAATGTCAAGTCAAGTGCTCTTAGCTTCAGTAAATCTGTCAACAGTCAAATAGTCAGATGTGGCCAATGGATGATCCTACCACTAAAATGATGAAAACGAAGAGGGTAATCCCATCCCCAGCAACACGTAGAACTTAACTTCCACTCATACCTCATTTTTTTAAAATCAAATCACCAGTGCAGAAATGCTGTGCTTTAACTGTAGCTCCAATACTCAGCATCAACATCATAACGGTAAATCAAGTCAGTTACACATAACAACAAAATAACACGCTGTCTACTAGCCCTCCAGCATGGCTAATATGGCTATTGCATTAGCAGAGCTCCATTAACTGGCCAAGACTCCGCCAAAAGTAACAAACTCCTGGCGCACGGGACCGTGAATCACCTCGTTCACTCAGATTAGGGTCTGTTCAAATTAACTCAAGATTAATAAAAATTAACAATGATTTATTCCAGAATTACTAGTTTCTGCACTGCAGCACGCACACAGCTTGTGCTGACACTCTAGCTCAGTCTACCAAACTTTTCTGTGAAGAGGGAAGGACTTATTCTCCTCTAACCAATCACATGTCTGTATTCCTTAATGTAGCCCAGAAAAACCAAATGCAACAAGCATTCTTACTTTAATAATCAGATAATGCAGAAATACAATAACATAGCAGGATCAAATTATCTACTGGGTTACACTATATTAAAGGAGTGACCGGATGATGATGCTAAATGAAAATGTAGCCCCGTTGAGAATAGGGCACTTAAATTATATTAATGGCCTTAAAAAGTTATTAGGTTTTATGTAAAAACTTGTTAAACTAAAAGTAATTGAGTTAACTAAAACATTAAAATAGTTAATTCAGGTTAATCTTCTGAAAACACAATGGTTATTTACATCGTTGAAATAAACTGTGTATAGGAAAGAATGTGTCTGTGTGGGGGGATGATCTAACTAATTACATTAGTGGATGAGAAAATGAAAACACAGACTACTCCTTTTATTTGCAGTTAACTGTTTATTGGTCAAGGGTTAAAGGTCAAGTGGTTTTTCTGTGTGGGGATTGGTCGGGAATGAGGAAGCGAATGTGAGGGGGCGGGAGAAAGAAACGTGAGATGTACATTGTGGGAGCAGAGCAGAAGGGTGAATGGAGAGGTGCTCTGGAAGCTGAACCAGGTTTTAAGAATCCAAATTTCTATTGACTGGATTTACTCAGTACATCTAATGTCTTGCCTTGTTAGCTGTGTGTAGTTAAGGACTGCAGAGGCACAGATGTTGTTTTTGTCTGAGTGAGAAAAAAACGGAGATTCTGTGTGAGCGGGTTCAAGCTAACCGCTAAAGCTAACGGCTAAGCTAACGGCTAAGCTACGGTCAGCGAGCCTCGTCGCGGGCTGAGTGGACTTTGAACTGGACAGACGGAGGTGCTTCCGGATGAGGAGTTACCTGCCGCTCCTCTGACCGTTTCTTTTCCTGAGACACTGGATTATTCGTTGACTGGCTGCTGTCTTTTCAGACACCGAGCTGTGAACGCCATGACGTGGATTCTGCTAACGGCTAACTGCAAGTTTGCTGACCGGAGATCAGCGCCGCTGCGGGGATTTCGTGGACTGCTTCCTGTGATCATCGTGGGTTTTCTACTCTGCACCTGCACTACGGCGAACAGCTGAAGATCGACACACAGGCCTGCAGCGTCTTGGGGTTGGTGTGAGTATGTGTGTATGTGTGGGCCCACAACTAAATGAACAATATTTGGTATTTAGTACGCGTTGTTTGTTGTCACATATACGAACATTTCAGTGACACATTTGAAGGTGTTCCTTTCTGAGCTTGTTTTGAGGTAAACAAATATTTAAAGGGAGACGTTTTGTGTTAGTTATTAATTTAATTTCAAGGGAAGGTATTCAGTTTGAAAGGTATTATTTTGAGTTATTTTGTGTTTAAAAATTATCAAATGGAAGGGGATATATTTTTTTTTGCTATTTTATTCAAAACATTGAATTAAAGTATTTTTAGTTCACTCAACTATAACCAAGTTGTTGGGGGTCAGTTATTCCAATTGGCATGTAGGAACTGTGAATAGACCTAAAGGTTTGAAATCTTTTAAGCAAGGTAAATCTACTCCACATCAGATTAACCTTAGGGTAGCTACCTTTAGTAGTACTAACCCAAACACCCCAGTATCCTAAATTACCACTACTTCTAGAAAGTCGTTGTAGTCTTAAATTACGGGTGCTAGGGTACTACAAAAAGTTCATGGGATGAGCAGAAATGCTATAATCCATGTTGATGGGGACATGAATGTGTCTATGAAATACAACTCATACAATAATTGTTCAGACATTTCACTAAAAGACACAAATGGCATCATCGAAGTCAGTAGGATTCATTTTCCAGTATTTTTGGAATGTTCGTAGCAACTTGAAGGAGGTTTTGTTTGTTTTATATAGGATGAATAAAAATTTGGCCAACTCATGGAAAAATGAGGGGATCATCAAAATTGTAAGGATTCACCCTCTGGACAAAGTGGATATTCTACAAAATTCTATGGCTGTCAATCCAGTAGACGTAGACACATTTTGTGAAAAGTCAGTGTCAACCTTATGTTTCATGTTCAGTAGTTGAGAGGTAGTCTGGATCAAAGTAAGCCACAAATGACCGAGACCTACAAGTAGCTGGAATAAAAATCAATCAATACTTGATCGACTCAGACATCCCAGCTTTTACATTCCAATATGAAAAAAAATGTCAAAAACTGCTGTATATTATCCAGAATGTGACAAATCATCCTTTGTTGTACTATCTTTGCCAGGTAAATGCCCATGTATTTCAAACTTAATGCCCTTAATTTGTAACCACAGACTTGAAAAAGCACCTCCAGAGCCACACAAGTAAAAGTCATTCGACAGTTACTTTCACGTGCTCAGCAGTACTTTCATGATCAACATGGGTTTAAAATTGGTGGAGTGCTCCTTTAACTTTTATGTTTACATAAAAAAATGAAATTGGTAGTGTGTGCGTGTGTGTGTGTGCGTGTGTGTGTGTGCGCGCGCATCTGTGTAAAGTGTCAGCATGTGATACTTCTCTATGATGACAAATTACCATTCACTGAGAGTCTTTAGCCTGTTGGCCATTACAGGGGAGCTGTAAATTCATCGCTTATCTTGCTCATCCCGCAACTCCCGTAGGGGGCCGGCTAATTAACCTAATAAAAGCACTAACCATTTTCCTAAGGTAAATTGAATTGACTTGTCAATGGTGTATGTCAATACACATAAGGAGCATTAGTATTTAGTGGAAAGAGCGTCAAAGGTGGTTGGGTGTGTGTACAAAGAGAGCAATGAAGGAAAATAGGTTTACAAGTGATCATTCTTAGAGATCTGAGAACTCTGTTTCTTGTGTTTGGTCCATGGGACTTACTTGACTCCTGGTAAATACCTTTTTTTCTTGATGAATACATTAAATGTTTTATGTGATCAGGTTAAATGTCACAGGGTGGTCAGTAGGAAGTGTTGTATGGCAGACTAAGCACTGCCATAAGAAACATAAACTTCATCCGTCAAAAAATTCACAGAAAAGTTCCTTTTGAAAAACACATTCAAAGCTAAAGTTCTATGATGTAACAAATGCTATGATAGAGGTTTGGTAAAGGTTTGCCAGGCTGTGACTAAAACTGCTTATTTGGATTTTGGTTTGGTTAAAATAAGACTTTTGTTAAAGTTAGAGGACTTTTGTCTTTCTGGTTTCAACAATTCATACTAACACATTTCAGTTGAATAGTCTTTTTTGCTCATGATCCTACTTGATTAGCTTCTTGACTGAATGAAATGATTCTGCAGTATCTAAGTTGCAGCCATGATAAGAGGTGGTCAAAGTCTCTAAAGGCTAAGGAAAGGTGCTTCAGTGTTTCCTTTCCTATTCTCTTTAGTACAGTATACACTGGACCACCTTGTACCAAAGGCAAGGAAATGATGCCGTCCTACCTATTCCTCATGGGAGCAAAATTTAAAGCACGATCAAGTCAACACTTCACGAGTCAAGATTGTTGAAACTTAAGAATAATAATTATTGTACAGTAATAGACATTTGCATAAGACATAATATGTAGCTACAACCATAGTTAAAAGAAACAACACTGATGTTTGAAAAAAGAAAAGAGCAGTCATTTACTCTTACAATTTTCAATGTTTTGTTGGCCCATCCATCCGCCTTCCACCTCCTCCATATGTGTATGCACTTCGTGGCCCTAAAACTGCTTCACATCATTTCTTCCTGTGCACTCAGTTTCTGTGTCCACCTTAAAATTTCTTATTGTAGAGCACACAACTGCTAGCACATGCTTGTGCAAACAATGTAGATCTCTGTTTCATTGAATTTCTGCATGTGTTTTTGTGTGTTCTTCCAGGGCCATTCTGCCTTTAGGGAGCAGTACACATTGAAGAAGTTAGAATTTTGGACTGACTTCAAACTTTTCCTGAAATTAAGTCAACATGATTGTCAACAAATGAAGTCATCATGCTGAAGTATACAATTAACATGTTTTTCAATTAAAAAAATGTTGAGGTGTTTGTAATTGTAAACAACATATTTAATCAAATTGCCAGACTGTTATCTATCTGCTACAAATTATGCCAGGTTAGAAAAAAATCCTTAATTCAATTAATGTATTTTTTGTTAACCAGACAGTACTATAAACTGAATGTATGGAGTCTAAAAAAAATCCTATATTGACATTAGAAAGATCCACTGTTTGCAGGTATTTTTAATTGCAGACATTGAATTCCTTCAGGATAAACAAGATATTACCCGGTGTTGCCAATGGAACTGATCAAAATTCGGCTTACCCGCATAGTTGCGTTTGATTAATAGAGTTATCTCTGGGAAATGCTGTGCAAAAACATAGCAGCAATAAACCTTTATTTTCAAAATTGAAGAGAAAACACTGTTCTCTTTATTCCGTCTCTCTCTATCTTCCATCTCTTTGTCTCTCTGTATCACAGCCTCCCACTGTCTGCCTTCCTGCCTCATCCTGTTAATGTTAATAGCACCGGCTGATGTTTTAATAAATTAAGCTTGATTAAGAAGATTGTCGCCCTTTTGATTCTAATGGGGTCTTAAACAAACTTTGCTGTGATGGAATAATCATAAAAAAAAAAACATCAGAGGAGAGGGGAGTGTGTGTTTCTGTGTGATGTGTGTGCGACATGGCTTCGGCTTGAGAGTGAAAACCGGATTGGAGAGTGTGTGGAAGCACACACTGATACTGTGTCAGCTTCACAGTGTGTGTATGTGTGATGGTTTATGAGCGCTCTTCTCCCTCAACCATTAAGCTCCTTCCTCTGGTCTCTCCCCGTGGTGGTGTAATGACCTGCAATCAGCTCTGAGTGTATCTCCATTAAAAGGCCTTTTCCTTCCACCCTGCACTGAGGAGAATTGCTCTGTTAGAGAAATTAAAACACACAGGAGGCTCCACTGCCTCTCTAGTTATTACAGATCTATAGTTTCTCTTACCACTACCTCTCACCATGACAGTAATGGTTTGGTTATTTAGTGTACTTCATTTGTTTTTATTATTTTTTATGCTTTGTGGATGGGAAGGGAGAAATAGTACAAGTCCTCTCCTTTACTTGGGGCCTTGAAACATTGGGACAGTTTGTTTTTAAGTACAAAGTGTAACTTTTTCACAAAATGGTTTAAATCTTTGATGTCCATTTTGAGCACATACAAGAGACACTGTGTTTACTAAATGATAAAAATGAGCTAATCCTTGAGAATATTGTGTTGTAAATACAAATAGAACAAGAAGAAGCATGAAAAAAGTTTCTACATACCCCAGTAAAGCTACTGGACTCAAATGTGACAAAAGATCATGTGACAAAAAAAATCTGACACTTTTTCGCTGAACTGCTGGCTGTGTGTCTACAGAGCTGATAGGAAACAAACAGGGAAGATATAAAGACAATATTTATAGTATGTTGAACACCTGTAAGTAACCTGTAAGTATTTTTGAGAAATATTGTACATGCTGATTCCATAAAAAAAGAATTAAAGAAATTCTGTATTTATTTATTAGTTCATTTATTACTTAAAATTTTACTATGCGGCATAAAATACATTTCCTGAGTTCTCTCTCCTCTCCCTCTGACCATAGAGGTGCAAGACTTAATATTGCATTGAAAAATGAGCCCACACTGAGAAAAAATGTGACAGGAGTAAAAACACCCAGAATCTGCTTGGAGTTCAGAGGGTTAATTTACTCCGTACACAAACAGAACATCTGGGATTTTAAGTGGAAGTTTGTTGTTGGCACAGTGGCATGGATTCATGTATGAATGCATTTTCCCAAATGTTGCACTCTCCCTTCAATAAGGAGTCTCCTTTATAGGCGCTCTTTTTTGACTGTCTTGACCTTGTAGCTCTTGTTTTTGTCCAGGCAAAATCCCACAAAACAGCAGTGTTTTTAAAATGGATTTAATAAATGTACAGAGCATCCCCATGTTTTGGGCAGCAGCCTTGGGCTCAAGGTGATTGGCACTCCTTTGGTCTTTCTCTGTTAACCTCTTGACCTCTTCTCCAGTGTGGTTTACTACTGTACTGGAGGAGTTTCAACCAATTTGTCAACAATACATTAAATATTAATTCCAAGGGCAACCACACTCATGCCAGTAGGTCCTTCCACTCCTCAGAAAAATGGGCCCTATTTGAAGTGAAGTGTTGTCCTTTCATAAATGTGAGTGCCTAAATAGACGTTAATATATTTCATTCACTACACGTTACACTAATCCTGTTGTTCAAGTGCAAGATCCCCCACCATTTCTTATTTGCAATGTACACGGGAATCTCCCAGAAATTAATGACATCTATTTATGAGAAATACTTGCTAACAATTTAATGCTATGTGGGCAGCAGCCAGACTGATTAATTTAGAATTCTAACATTATTCTTAAGGAGCTCAGGCTTTAGAGGCTGAATTCAAAGTGTTTTTCAAAGGGGGCTTTTACTTTCATGTTTTCTCACAATGTGTAAACTATATATACTTTTTAGTCCACAGACTGTGTGTTGTGCATGTGCACTACATACTCTTGTGTGTGTTTGTCAAGTCAAACCAATGTGCCCTACTGCTCAAAGGGTAGTTTCTTAGCATTTCAAGGACCAAGACTGAAGTACTGCATCATGTGACTGATATACATTCATTCTAAAGGAGCATGGTTTTAATGGTGCGGTCTAAAATGTCTGTACTGACAGTTTTTTTTCAGTTGATGCTACCCATTTATTTTTTTTTTTAACCTTTTCAGGGTCAAAACACACACAAATACAATAACGCTTATGGGTAATTACAAGTTCACAAGACTCTACATCAGAAGGAAATCTGCTAGATGCTGAATGGATATGCAAACTGAACAAAAATGCCACAGGGCTCCCACCGTGCTGAGCCACTGCACAGTCCTAGTTTTTGCTTTGTATGGAACAATGCAATGCAGTTTTACTGTAAAATATCATACAGGGATAGAACAGAATTAACATGAACTTAATGTCAAATTAAGAGGAAAAACATGAGTTGCTCTGACTCGAGACCTTTTGCCTTAAAATGAATTAATGGACTGCTTAGAGTTCACTCAACTCAGTAAATGAAGTTGTCTTGAAACTTTTCTTGTCTATAGGTTGAGGGAGCAAACAGAAACTTGCTGCACGGGTCTTGTCTCTGTAAAAATATTTAATGAAGTTGTGGTGATGCCTTTCTATAACAATAATGATAATAAAGTCAAAAAAGTTGCTGGGAGAGTTTAAACAAGTGGTGTTTGCTCTAGCTTTGGTTCAAAGTAGCTTCAACTGAGGTAGCTACAAGTTGCAATTTAATTAAGTCCTAATTTGGAACTAAAATGAACCAAGACTAAGTTCATGCAGCTGGGCAGATAACTATAAAATGGACATCTAAGTTTAAACTTGGTGGTGCTTAGTCCATTCTGTAGAACACAGTGGTTTTGCTGCACTACATTATCATCCTGATATTGAGAAAAAGACAACTCATCATTGTGAGCAAAACAAAGCAAAAGATGTGGATGTGGTGTTCCCTCGAAATAGTGACAGGAGAAACTGTTGTAGTGACATATTTGCATGCAGGGAGGCGATGGTGTAATCCTCAGTAAAACTTGAAATTTTTAGTGTGGTAGATTTGTTGCATGGATGTTGTTGTTTCCTGTAGCGAAATGGATTTTGAAAACGGTAACATGCAGATAGTGGAATGAAAGGATGTTATTTCCAATCTGTCTACCAATAGCAATAGCAGGCTTATACATGCATCCTTGAACTGCAAAGTCAGACTACTTTAAATCAGACTACAAAAAAAGGTAATGTTACATCCTTAATACTAACAAGATCAAGGTTTGCATAACAGACCTTTTTGATTTAGCTGAAAATGATTACATGTTAAAAGAACAATGCAGGTGTAAAAAAACTAATCTGAATTCACCAGAGATACTGGCTTACACATGCTGCAAAATTTAATTAAGTTAGCATTTAATGGTTTTAGTAGAAAAACAAAAAATTCACAGTACATACACCTGAAATGTATGTCATAGCAGTCTTGAGTTTCCAGTCACTTCTACAGCTCTGAGTTTTCAATGATGAAATCATTGACATCCATGTGTCTTTGTCACATACAGCAATTATGCATTTTGGTTCTTTCATAGATTTATTATAGGTCTTCTAGAAAGATGACAAAATCTTCTGTCTCAAAATATACATACCACAACTTGAAATATCAGTTTCAGTGATGTAGAAAGCTGCTTGTCAAATTTTCCTAGTGGCATGGCCTCCCAACTTCTCAGGAGTTATTACAGTTGACTACAGCTGCTGACTGTCCTTAGGCGCTGATACACTCATTAGATTCAGCACCAAACATTACAGTGGGGAAGTGTGAGGAGCTCAGCAAAGATCTGAAAAAACAAATCACTGGCATGAACTATATTACTGATATTGGCACCTTTAGCTCGACTGAAGTTTGCTGATCACATGGGCAAACAAAAGGCCTTCTGTAGGAGAGCTCTGTGATCAGATGAACAAAAAAAACAAACAAAGCTTGAGCTATTTGACCACAATGACCGGAAATATGTTTGGAGAAGAGAAGGTGAGGCTTTTAACCCCACGAACATCAAACCTACTATCAAATATAATGGGTACAGTATTATGCTGTGGGGCTGTCTTGGTGCCAGTGGAACCGGTGTTTTACACAAAGTAAACGGAATAATGAAAAAGGAAGATTGCCTCAACTTCATCAGGAAAATGTAAAATCATCAGCCAGAAGTTTGGGTCTCGGATGCACTGGGGTTGTCCAACAAGACAATGATCTCAAACACACCTCAAAAATGGTAAAGAAACAGGTAAATCAGGCCTAAATCCAGGTTTTAGACTGGTCTCCCCGGAGTGACTGACTTAAACACCTGTGGGCTGTGATGAAGAAACAAGTCTGTATCAGAAAATTAAGAAAAAAAAACTTTAACTTACCAAGTCTTTAAAGAGGAGGAGCTAAAGATACATCTGGAAGCTTGTGGGCAGCTACTAAATGCACCTAGTTAAGGTGACAATGGCCAAGGGTCCTTTAAATAAATATTAATATTGCTGTATGTATATTTTGACCCATACTGTCATATTTCCAAATAATATTTAATAAATCTATAAAAGAACCAAAATGTATGATTGTGTTTTGGTGATGAAGAGAGATGGGTTTCAATGATTCCATCATAGTAAATTTAGAGTTATAGGAGTCATTGGAAACTTCTACTGTGGTATCTACCTTTACCAGTATATGTAAATTTTGTTCCCAACTCTATGTCACATATTTATTGTACACTGTTCAGCCACAACATGAAAATATTGTTTGAATTATATTGTGCTAGTCCCCCTAGTGCCACCAAAATAATTCCAACCTATTGGATCATGGATATGCTATATCTGGAGGTGTCCTGTGGTGTGGGGCACTGGGACATTGGAAATGGACCCTTTGGGTCTTGTGGGATGTGGTATGAGGCCACTGTGGAAATGTCTGGTTCCAGTGCATCCCACAGATGTCTAATTGGATTGGAATCTATTGAGTTTGGAGGCAGGGCCAACACCTCTTGCTCTTTGTCTTGTTTCTTTAGTCATTCCTGAGCAGATTTTTGATTTGTGGCAGGGTACGTTGTCCTGTTAAGGGAGACCGCTGCCACCTGTTGATTCCATGCTGTTACCATGGGGAGGTGCTTGATCTGCAACATTGTTTAGTTTGATGGTACATGTCAGAGTATCCACACAAATGCCAGGACCCAAGGTTTCCCAGCAGAACATTGTACTGTAACAAGATTAGTGTTACTCGCATCTCCTGTCAGTGGTTTTAATATCTTATATTATTGGTTTATTTGAACTTAGGTCACATAGGTCCCCATGACAACTGAAAAAAATGTTATCATGATACCAACCATCATCTCAAGTTATGCTTTGTTTGTCAACCTCTATTAAGTATCATGTTCAATAGGTTTAAAATGGCCATCAGGGTCACTAGAATTTAATATTACTTAGTCATTTTCTTTATGTTTTGAGCTAACTCAGCACATGTTGTTGGGAATGATCAGGAGCAGCAGTGGTCCAAGCTGAGGGATTAACAATCTGCAGGGGAATCTGAAGTGATTTTCCTAAATTCTAATGACTGGATGCAAGGTCAGTAGGAAGCTTCAAAAGACTGCTCCCATTGCAAGGTCCCCATTTTTATTTTTACCATGGCAACCTTTCTAATTTCATTTTAAGTTCAAGGCTGGAGTTGGACACTAAGGCTGAACCACTTGTGTTAAACTACCAAAAAGAAAACAAAGATTGTGATCTTACATCTAGTGTTGTCAAATGCTTAAAAAAAAAAAAAAAAAAAAAAAAAAAAAGATCAGACTAATCACAGGGTTATAGTGGATTAATTTCGATTAATCACAATTAAATATCATTCATTTTTAATCCATATTTATCGCGTTTCATTTTTCATGCGCAAACAGATTCAAGAAAGAAGAGAATATATATGCACTTAAGGTGTTTATTAAACAACTTCAAAGGTTCATGTTAGAATCCCTGATTAACGCATGCTTCATGTTAATGTGGTACTTTAAGCTGGAAGTGCTTCGGTGAAAAGAAAACTCCTTCCTGCAGAGTGTGCATATTACTGTATGTTGGTCGTCTATTTCATCGTGGCGTTTTTTTGTATTCAAATTTCCCACCGAGAGGTCCAACGTGCTGTTTAGTAGGGCCCAACTGATATGGATTTTTTTGAGGCCAATGCTGATTCCAATATTTAGCAGAAAAAAATTCCGACGACTGATTAATCGGCCGATTGATTATAAAAATATATAATGAATAAAATTACTTCTTTTTTGGCTTCCAACAACAAGATTTGAATTACAAGCAGAACATTTTACAGTTTTATAGTACTTTGTCCTTTAGTATTTGTTTAACTTTCCAACATAGAAGAAAAAACAGGTACAAAAACATGTAACAAAGCATTTCAACCTCTGGGAAATTATATAACCTTAAACAAGAGTCAATCTATAAGTAAATTATGAAATGCATCTTGTCTTGTACTTCTTGTTGATGCAAAGTAGAGTGAAATTTTATTTATTTATTTATTTATTTATATATATATATATATATATAGTATATATATATATATATATATATATATATATATATATATATATATAGTATATATATATATATATATATATATATATATAGTATATAAGCAACATAATAAGGGAAGTTACTGGTAAAACATTATTTCTGCAGCCCTCTGATGCCCTTTAATGTATGTTAAATCACATTTTCTCCACTCCATTATTTTCTTTGCCATGAAGTCAGGACTCATATGAACCAAAATAAAATCCAGAGACACCTTTCTCAGAGGTCAAAACATGTCATCCTTGACAGAGTTGCATTTTAAACATATAACGGTCACAAATAGTCTGACACTAATGTTACTCCATAACAACACACACAGTGAGTTGCTGTTACAGCCTGTGTCACGTTCTAGTATTTTCTGACAAAGTAGTACTAAGAGTGCCATCGTGACGGTTGCTGAAGACAGACAGTAATGTTAATCATTTTAACAGGCATTTTAAAAGGCAACAATTGCCTCATTGTTGAGTCTAACCTCAACAAATGCATGTAAAAGAAAATTATTTAAGCAGATAAAATAATTTAATTTTTTAAATTATCTGTTAATTGACTAATCAATTGATTAATTATTGCAGGAGTAGTTGATGCAAAATAATCCTAGAAGGAATTTGTGAAAACCGTTGTATAGAGAAGTCAATGAAAAACTGAAGTCACACAACTTCATAATAGTCAAGTTAAATTTGACTGTTCAAAGGATGCACACTTTGTATGTGTTTGTGCAAATGTAGAAAGGCTCATGTTCACCTACTTGTCCATACTGATAAACAGTATGCAAACAGGATGATTATGGACCTGTGTTCTGTGTGTGTGCGCGCGCGCACACACACACACACACACGTGCGAGTATAAATACCTGCTTACTTGTAGTCGTGTTTGCCAACTCATTCACACTAATACTTCCACCATAATGCCAGCAGGCCAAACACAGTACTCCAACCAGCTCAACTTGTGAAGACGGGTAGTCAAAACTGCTTGACTCCCACTGGGATTTCATTTAATGAGGAGTGACAACTCAGTCTCCTAGACCCCTGGCCCTAGTTTACCAAATAGTATTTCAACTATATAGTGGTGCGACCATTTTCACTGATTTCACTTAAGTACCATGGCAACAACCTGCACAGGAGCCAAGAGGTGAAAGAGATGGATAGTGGTTGTACAGCGAGCATGAGTCTTCCACCTGAAACCAGGGTTCACATTCAGATTCTTATCTGGGAACAGAAGTACTTTGGTTCAGAAATTATATGTGGTTCAGCTTAAATGTAAAAAAAAAACAAAAAAAAAACATGTTACTGTTGAGTTTTTCTATATTAAACACGATCCCAGTCTTTCCCTAATGTTAAAAGCAAGAGCTGCCAGCAATTCTAACTATAATTTGTGTAATAATGTTGAAGTGACTACAAGCAAATGTTACACTGCAAGATCCCGTATCCACACAGAAAAAAAACACGCAGTGAACATATTACTGATACAATCTGTATCACAGACTCCGTGAAACCTTGTTTTCATCAATTTTATTGTAACTGGGACCGTCATTGCTAAATCACATCATTTTTGAGACACTATAGTCATTAGGAAAGTGTTTACTAAGGTAACAGATAAAGGGAGAAGTAATGTCATTTCTCATAGACTTCTATATAATCAGACTTCTTTTTGTAACTACAGGACTTGCAGGGAAAAAAATAAAGGTTCAATCCACTGTCACATTGTTTCTCTTTTGACCCCCAGCTATCTTTTTAATACATTCTATGACTGACATCAACGGCAAATGTAAATCAACGTATTTCCTTGTTAACAGAAAATTTAGTCTATCCCAGCTGACTTAGGGTGAAGGCAGGGGACACCCCGGAGAGTTTGCCAGTCTATCACAGGGCTACATATACAGACAAACAATCACACTCACATTGACACCTACAGACAATTTAGAATTACCAGTTAACCTCAGCATGTTTTTGGACTGTTGGAGGACGCCGGAATACCCTGGTGAAAACCCACACATGCACAGGGAGAACATGCAAACTCCATGCAGAGAGATCCCGGGAAGGCTGGGATGTGAACCGGGGATCTTCTAGCTGCAAAGGGTTGCCCACCAAGCCACTGTGCAAGCCCCCAAACAACATGTCAGCTGAATTATAATTCTAAGTTTTTAAATAAAATCTTGAATGAAAATCATGCGCAATGTCAACACTGTATTGGTAGCAATAGATTAAATTTCAAGATTGTCATTACACATTACTCAGGTGCTCATATGAACAATGACAGTATTGGCTTGTTGTAGTCTATGCTTGTTCTGTTGTGCTTCCAGTGGAAATGATGGAGGTTAGTTTGGGGCTACAGCAATGCAGGTGAAACAGCTGCACTCTGCCAGCAAAAGCTATTTATGAAACACAAATCTGTGCTAAAAAGAGTGTAGGTTTGGAAGACCAACATAAAACCTCCGGTGCCGTCTTGTGGACTACCAGTATCACTATAATGCACCAGCAACACCACAAAATGGAAATACTGTTAAAAATTAAAGTCCTGTATTTAAAATCTGTAACTTAACAGCAAAAGTGCACTAGTATTTGCAGTATCTAACATACTGGAATTACAGAATAGTAGGTAAAAGTACCTATTATCATGTCTGGCAGAATGTTTGTCAGTTGCCCAAAAACTAGATCAGAAATGGTTAAGTTGACTAATTTATGAAAATACTAACAGGAAAAACAATAAGCAAACATTTTGCTATTTGATTAATCACTGAATTATACATTTCATAAAGAGAAAAAAATAGTAGACTAATAAAGAAAATAAAGTTATCATCAGTATAATTGTTCCATGAATTTATTCAGCAAAATTTCCTACACAATTTCTATAAATATAACTGCTATGTAGACGTGGTTTTTGGGGCCTTGTGTGTCTTTGTTCCCTGAGCTGCTGCCCATTTTAGCAAGCTGGTGATTTGCCCATGATCATTTATTTTTTTAGCATAAATAATGTTGCATTTATTTAGAGACATCACCTAAAGTTGCACCTCAAAAAACTACTTGGTAGCTATTATCACATTTTTATTTGTAACTGGTTTTATGTTCTATCAATAATCTGAATGAGAAACTAACTAGGGAGTCAAACTGTGAAAACATGAAGTGGATAAAGAAGTACAATGCTTCCTTCTAAAATGTAATGTCTTACAAGTATGAAGTAGCATAAATCAGATTTGTCTGTTTGCTGAGGAGTCACATCAGTCTCACTTATCCTTCTCACTGAAAGCATTTAAATGCTGCTTTTGTGTATTGCTAAAGGTTCATCTTTCTGCCTGTTAATTTCAGTTGTTTTCTCCCTCCATATACACATGCTAAATTTGAGTAAACACCTATGTTGTTGACCTGCAGATGGAGTTTTTACTCTCTAAATCTTAAAGAACAAAATTCAAAGCACATTTATTAGCAGATTTTTTGTGTTTTAAAGTCGGTGAGTTGCTGAGTGAAGGATGGAGTGTGACACTAAACTGCATTTGTGACATTTCTTTGTCACTTCTCAGTTGATGTTTTGGTACTCAGGTCTTTTTGAAAAAAATGAATGTTGATCTGAGTGAGAGTACCTGATTAAATAAAGGATAAAAAATGACTCCCACTCGCCTTGATCGCCCACGCCGTCTGTCTTGTTTGTTTTTCCTGTCTGCTGTCATTCTTTCTACTTTGTCACCCTGTCAGTTTCTTTGTGTTGCTGTTTGGATTGCCACCATTGTGCATGTGTCCATGCATCGCTTCTAACTGTGTGTATTTATCCGTGTCCCTAACCTGTACGTGTATGTGTCTGCATGCATGGCTCTAAATCTGCATATGTGTGTGTTTGAGTGCTATAATTCCTGACTCAAGCTCTGCAGCAGGGACTTATTTACATCAAAATGCTGCGACATGCATGCAGATTTATAACCACGTAAATGTGTACTCACGCACACGTAGGCATCAGTGGAAAATGGTGAGCACCCACTGGGAAATTATGCCATATGCAGCTACTTTGTGTGTTCTCTGAAGATGGTACTGTTGGCCAGCAACTCTCCCTCAGTTGCCACCACTAAATTTTTCAAAAACACCATCTTATTTATTGGCTTGAGGTCACATGGTTAAAAAAAATGACCAAAAATGTTTTGTTAGTTTTCCCTTCAGTAACACTAGACACGTTGTTTTCATTTAGCTTAAAGATCATGGAAAATAATGACATATGTATGTCTTTATTTAATTTGCTTAAAAAAAAAAAAAAAAAAAAAAAGTTTTACAGGCCTGGTAATAAAAGAAGTTATTTCTTAGTAATTTCTAATTAATTGTGGGTTAGAACTGTGACGTCTGACTGACATTAGGCCTGTGGTGTCATGTCATTGTTTGTACAGTTTGAATCTTATTGTGTTCCGTTTATAAACTGGCATGAAGTAAAATCAGTGCCTGTGGGTGCATACATCACTTTACTGTATATTTAGGTGAATGCACATAAAAACACAGGATGGCAGGTTTCATTTGTTCCAATTTGATTTTCCGTTTGCATAGATTAAGACAACTAATTATTAATCACTCTTAAAAAAGTGTCACAAATTAATACAATTAAATGAATGCAGTCTCCACGGAGTATGGACACTTTTCTGTGTTCCACAGACAGATAGTAGTGGCATAATAAATTGCAACTTGCCTAGCTGTGTAATTCATCTAAAAATCTACTTTAACATGGTCAAAATATTTACCCCAACATGGCAGCACAGAGCAATTTAACCCTTGTTTGTATAGGTCGTTTTCAAGTAACACATTTACAAAAGGCAGATTGTAAATATGTTTTTGGTTTTTTATGACATTTTGCAGTGATCTTTAGGTGCCAAAAAACACATTTTTACTCAAATTCTTGAATATCTGTCAGTGCAGACTTCACTGTTCATGCTCTTGTGATGTCTCACAGAGCCACACCTAACAAACTCAAAATAATCGACACAGTTATCACTAGCTGCAGTTACGCTCTTCTACCTACCAGTGTGAATATTATGCAACGCATGAACGGTAGTCTTCTAAACTTCTAAACATCTTCTAAAGTCAAAGTCAAAAACCGCCGTGAACTAATTCTCACCCACAGTATCACTATCAAACTACTGTGGCAATCAGCTAAATGCTTCTGTAACATTATGTCTGGATGTATTGTTTGAAACATCGAGACAACACCGTTACCAGGAGATCACAAAGAAAATTACAACACAGTCCACTAGTGTCCAGCATACAGTTAGTGAAAAAATATGCTTAGAGTTTTTACACACCTTGGATAGCCAGCAATATTATTAGAACAAAAACATGAATAAAAACACAGTTTTTAAGCATAAGTCAACCAACCCTGACTAACATTTGTTTTATAGCTTCAAGTACACCTCTGTTACCAGTGCTTGTAATGCAGCTACACCTTTAGCTTGGAGATGCTGACAGATGTGTTTTGCACTTCCCTGGTAGGGTTGTGATTTTAGTCAAATAGTGTTGCTTTTCACTGAGCTGCCTCAGCATGCAGACATTTGACATCTACTGTAACGTCAACAACAAAACAGGACATGAAGTGATGGTGCCACATTCAGACTATATGATATCAGCAAAAATAGGCTGATCCAATAGACGCACGGTGTCAGGAACTAAAATAAGCATGAGGTTTATCATAGTAGACAATAACTGATGCCACATCCTGGATGATTGCAACATGTTTGTGACACTGGCCAATAGGAGGACAGAGCAGGATTCTGTGATGAACATAGTGTATCTAAAGATAGGCTAAGAATAAACAACCCATACTGGGCCACGATGTCGACCTCCAAATGGGTTCACTGTCATTTTTTTCTGTCATTCTTTAGGTTTGAGCAGGATATGACAGCTAGAATCATACACATGAAACAGATGCTGTTGTTTACCTCTCAGTTTTGTTTTTTAAGTCAGGCCTTGTGGCCCCTATTCCCTGATAACATAATGCCGCTCATGAAGGATGGTGAGCTATATCTGGTTATTGGACCAAGTTATTTCAATAATTTTTTACTCTGTAATCCTCTAATCTGGCACAGTAATAAACCTATCAGACACAACTATCATGTAAACTGAAACTGGCAGCAGAATGAGTGGGGAACAAAAAATAAATAAATTACCCAGAAGAGAAGACTTTTTTGGCTTTAGTGCATTATGAGTGATGTTGTGCTGAACATAAAGTCTGATCTGAACTGAACAAAAGAAATGTGACCTGCAAAGGTTCTTGCTGATTTCCTCAGTTGCTTCCTTCTTTTCCTTTAATGTCGCTTTACATTGAAAAGATGCAGTCAGGTGCTTTCATCTGCATCCTGTCTGTGTTTTCAGGGTGTATTTCCACCTCTCCATCAGTCGGCACATGTATGCCGATGAGTCTCTTTATGGAAGTGTTTGTAAATGTGTATTTTTGCAACTGCCACCTCCCTCTCTCTCCCTTTCCCTCTCTCTGCCATAAACGCTCTCTCTCTCTAGCCTGTTTCCTCGGCATCTCTCTCTCTCTCTCTCTCTCTGATATACATAGCAATGACCCCTGTCTCAGTCATGCTGGCACCATGCTGTGAATTCCATCTAAGCAGAAAAACAAGTGGAGATTGTTATGCAAATGGCTATGTGGTGGGCCTTGTGCAGGAGGGAAAAAAATGGCGATGTTTGTATCCTTATGTGTGTGTTGGGAGGCTGTGAGAGAGGGAAAAAAGAGGGAGAAAGATACAGAAACTGAAAGAGCAAGAAAAAGGGAAAAAATCAAAGAAGAAGAAACAAAAATGGAGGGGGCAGGAAACACATTAAAGATGCAGAAAACAGACAGGATGGCATGATAAGATGCTCTTTTAAATGTATATTTACAGAAATAATATCCGCCATGGGCAGGCGATCTATACTTGCAGGATGTGTTTCCCATGTGAGGGATCCTCTCTGATCAGGCGTAAGTGTGTGGACATCATGCAAATAGGTCTGTTTGTTA
The DNA here is from genome assembly GCF_022539595.1 of Amphiprion ocellaris. Classification (NCBI taxonomy): domain Eukaryota; kingdom Metazoa; phylum Chordata; class Actinopteri; family Pomacentridae; genus Amphiprion; species Amphiprion ocellaris. The sequence goes on along the minus strand of NC_072781.1, from coordinate 26,680,150 downwards.
GACTTTTGTATATTTGTGTATCATATGCCACATTTGTGTGTCTGTCTACATGTTTCTGGAAAAGCTGACTCTTGCCTTCTCTTCCTGTCCACATCCAGTGTAGAAACACACATATGCAGCCACATGTGCACACACACAGCAGGTCGAGCTGGGAGGTAATGAAGGGAAATAGCAGGTCAGTTACTGTTTAATTGTCATTGCACTTCATTGCGAACACATCAATCCAGTGCTGCTTCACTGAGCAGAAAACAATGGCTTCACACACACGCACACACACACACGCACCACACACACACACACACGCACACACTTTGAAATTGGTGGCATCTCTAACATGTAGTAGATAAAATACATACATCATGTGTTTCATATAAAATAATAGATAAAAAAAACTACTTTTACAGAAAGTGTAATTGTTGCTTTTGATGGTTGGGTGAACAAATGACAGAACTCTGACAGTGGATACTGCAGTTGGCACTGTGTTTTAAATTAAGGTTGAAATACTCAGCCTAGGGTTATACTTATGCCCCAACTATGAGTGGCATAAAACTGACGTAAGGCAACATAAAACAGCCCTGTGTTCACCAAAGTTTGCAATAACCTGAACCTTGAAAGAACTTGTAGGACAGAGGGAGCTGATCATGCTTTGCGTTTCTATTGCATTTTATAAATGGTGAACAATCAAATGCTTGTAAACGAAACAGTGAAAAAGGTGAGTTATTTTCATGCATGTTTTCAAAATGCACTCTGACTTGATTCTTATTTTAAAAAGCGTAACCCTCTAAACCCCAGGTTTTTGGACATTGTTTTTGTACATGTCGCACTGTGGGCTCATATTTCACTGTAATAAAGTCCTGCACCTCTATGGAAACAGCACAACGATGACTAGAAGTAGGGAGAATTAAAAATACATTTGTGTGGTATTATAATTCCACAGATAATACAAACATCTAAATAAATGAAAGTTGAATTTGTTTCACTTTTTATTTCACAAATAATATAACGTGCCCATGTGGTACCAATACTGTATGAATTAATGAATCTTTCAACAACTTGCTCCTCCGTATCATGTTTTTGAGCCATGCTGCATTTATTTTATTGATTAAGTATGTTTTATTTTCCTCCAACTCCCTCTTGTTTTTCTTCTCTGCACTATGTTAATACAGCCTGCAGTTCAGCTGAATATTCATTGAATATTGTGTCAGGTGATAGCTGTTCGCAGTCATGACTTCTCTGTTGCACTGAGAAGCACAGTTTTTATTTTTAATTTTTTTTTTTTACAGAATCTGTTTATTGCAAACAGTTAATTTTTGAGGATTTTTTAAATTTAAAAATGTAGAAAATAGTGATTTTAATGTAATATCACATTTTCAGTCAGATGTCATATGATTTATTCAAAGACTTTTGGAAAGATTCTTTAATTCTTCCTAATTTTGGCTCTGATAAATAGTGTCATTTTGGCATTTTTTAAAAAATATAACACAAATTTTAGAGTTTTTTGTTGAAGTATTCACAGAGGTGCTGCATTTGTTTGCAGACAGCTGTCTCCTTCCTTTACAAGAACCTGGAAATGACTTTTGTGACAAATTTAGCTTGATGGAGCTAAAAGTATTTTCAGGGAGAGAAACACCAATATGATAAACAATAAACAATCTAAAGGTGAAAAATACAGTCTAAAGGAATCAGCCTACAACAACTTAACCCTCTCATAAACAGCCCACCTTTACAAACATGAAAAAGGAAAGAGGCGAAGAGTATATGATGCAGATTGTAGTGGCTCAAAAATTTGGCTTTAAGAACAAGTATAGCTGGTTGGAAAGAGAGAAGGATGAACTTCTCCTCATGTATTACTGGCGCCATCTTAGTGTGCCATCATCTAGTAAGAAACAATTACTTGTGAGAGTCAGCAGCAAATGGACCAATCACACCCTCCTCCTGATAGACACTTATGTACACCCATGCATGCAAACCCCACACATCACGTCATTCCTACTCAGCTATGTACTGTTTCTCATTAACAAATCACAGTTTACGCATACAGCAAAAAAATTGATATTACTTTTACATCTGTGTTTTAACAGTTTAAGTCCTGAGCTATATTTTAGAATTTCCGCTTCCTTAGCTCTACAACTATAAGGCTAAAATCAACAACTCTGAATCTGTGTATATGGGACGTTTGGAGAAACTTTGAAACCCATACATGAGTGAGATGTGAAAAATTGCACCAAATAATAAAAGGTTCACTTTTGCTTGAACAATAATTTAAATTTAAGCAATAGCAGTTTTATAACAATTTGTCTGTGACACTAAAGTGGTTGGACTTGCGTTAAAATTTCTCAACTGAAAATTGTATCAAACAGAAATGAAACAACAATGTTTATAGTTCTTGTAGTACTTCATTTTAGTCATTTGTAGAGCTCTGGAGAGCAAAGTGTGCCACGCTCGGTGACCTTGCCAGAATGGTGGCACTGGGAAAAAACAAACAGGACTTTGTCCCTTTACTGGAACCATTATAGTGGCACGTTTTACAAAGCTGGGGTGAGACTGCTGTTAGCCTAGCTTAGCACAGACATTGGAATGAGGTGGGACACAGCGAGCTTAGCTCTCTACAAAAGCTCCCAAAATTTCTTAAAAGGCACAGTTGGTGGTTTTAAGAGGAGTTACATGATGGAACTGCTTCATGGTGAATAACAGTTGGGCACAGTGTCTTTCGAGAGCTTATTGTTGCAATGAGGTTGCCAGGTTTGGTTCCATCATTTCTGTACATAGATCTGTACTAAATCCTGTGCTGACAGATTGTATCTGGCATGTTATTGTCAGAGATAATACACCTAAAGTACTGTGGCAGGCTTGCGTGGAATGAAGAACTGTGAGATAGAGATCTCACTTTAATAGAGTAGTTCCTCTGTCCTGTACACAGAGAAGCTATAGGAATGCTGCTTTATTGGGCACCTGCACACCTCTGAACTTCAACACTGGCCAGAGGTCATTAAATGCTACCGGAGTGTCTCTCATGGTGGCCTGCTGCCAGGAAACCCCCACAGTGTTCTCGGCCACACAACATCCAAACCCACGTGAGCAACAACTGCACAACAGTCACAGACTTACTAATTTTGATTTGAAGATTAGCATTCCCACTGTTCTTTGTGCTTGCCAACATGGAACTGCCTGTAGTCCATGTGACTTCTTCCTTGGATCCTGTAGTAATTAAAAAACGGAAGCTACTTCTCTGAAGACCCAGGACAAATAGCATGACAATGGCCAAGATTTTGAACATAGCACAGATACCAAACAGGGTACATTGTGCACATGCCCTTTGCTTTTTGTATGTACAGAGCAATCCATGGTAGTATATATATATATATATATATATACACACACACACACACACACACACACACACACACACACACACACACACACACACACACACACACACACACACACACACACATACAGGGTGGGCCATAAGTACCGTAAACAGGAAAATGTATAATGTATATTTTTTTTATGTTTCAGATACCCTAGAAGATGCGTTTGACGCTATCTTTGGGGGCACTTTAAGGCCATGGTGTATCAGGTGAAGATACGAGACATTAGTCATCTAAAGGAACATATCACCAATGCCATTACAAGCAGAACTTCGACTGTGCTAATGCAAGTTCATCAGCAGTAGAAAACATGTATTAATATGTGTTTTCAAAACGATGATAATCATATAGAGCACATTATATAAATAAAAATGATTGTCCAACATAAAATGTTTATTTTTCCTATGTATGGAAACTTATGGCCCACCCTATATATGTATGTATAATTGGTTTTAATTGTTTCATGTCTCTTTAAGAAAAAAAAAGTAAATGAGCATATTTTTCAAAATGTGTCAGTGTGCCTTTTAAACATAACCTTATTTAATTGTTTTTATTTGCCGGGAAGAGATTTTATAAGAAAACAAATGAAATGCGCTGCAGGTACTTTCAGTAAGAATGTATCTGTTTATGTTGATTAAAAAAAAAAAGGATTCCTTGCAGCATTATGCATCTGGCTACAGCAAATTAGTTGTATATGAACATTTTTCCTCCCACAAGCTTGAAGGATGTGTGTGTATGGATGTATCTGTGATGATGATTGTGTGTGTGTGTGTGTGTGTGTGTGTGTGTGTGTGTGTGTGTGTGTGTGTGTGTGTGTGTGTGTGTGTGTGTGTGTGTGTGTGTGTGTGTGTGTGTGTGTGTGTGTGTGTGTGTGTGTGTGTGTGTGTGTGTGTGCGTGTGTGTGTGCGTGTATGTGTGTGTGTGAATATATCTGTGATGTTGTGATGTGTGTGTATCTGCTGCCCATTATCAGTTACTCTTTCACAAAACTCTGACACACATTGTCTCTTCCACTTTCACTGTGTTTGTGTCTCACATAAACACACTCGAATCTCTCTCTGTCATCCTCCCTCTCCTTTTGCTTGCACTGATGCTCAAAAAAACACACGCTTGATCGTTATCCAACAGCGTCATCAATTATTAGGTCTGGTTTATGAAACCCCAGTGCAACTCGCCACCAAACACTCTGTGTATTGCTGTTCATAGTGGACACTGATCCCATACTTTTTTTTTTTCATTTTGGTTGCTTTGTCTTGAATGAAGGTTGCATCAGTTTACATCAGCAGCAGACAGTGGCAGGCTGGACCTCCCCAATCTCCCCATATATACCCCACCAACTGTGAGGACAGCCTCAACATAAAGATCATCACTCTAAATGTTGTGTCTTAACACCTCCTAACTCCAAATGTTGGAACTGATTTGGATGCTAATGTACTTTTAACCTAATACGAGTCTGAGTGAGCATTTGGACAAGACAAGAGCCAAAGTGGACACTTATATTTGTGGCATGACAGCTGCAAATAATACAAGTTTGTGCCCCAAAATAAGAATAATAGAATAACAGAAATGTCTATTTTATTTTACACCAAATAAAACATTAATTTATTCAAAGATTTCTCAGAAAACCTATAAAGTTTTTTGTCATGTACAACAAACTGCCTCAAATCTGAACAATTCTAGAGCACAGGAGTCATACTGAACTGTAGGATTCCTGACATTGTATGATTAAAAGGCAGGAAATCTTACTCTTAACTAAAATAATTTTAAGAAATCAACAAACAAACAACAGCACCATCACTTAAACAACATGCAATAAACTGGAAAGATGAAAACAATTTAAAAGGTGAGAACTTATTTGTGCAGTACTGTAAATTGTGTTATTTAGTTTTAGTTTAGAATTTTAATAAGTAAATAGGCTGAGGCCAGCCCATTATCCACAGAAACAAGACTTTTTGTCCTCAGGATAATCTATGGTCCTTTGCATCGTATGAAATAATAAATGAATTGAATAATAATTATAATTCATTATTATAAATGTTAGAATTATTATAATAACAATAAACACATTATTGTTTGTTATAATAATGTGTACTCATGGAATCTGATAAAGAACCCTCCTATCAATGTAGTTGCTGTGTTTCACTCGCAGCTGTTCACCTTACATTACTGGCTTCACCAGTTTTCATTTGTAGTTTTGTCTTTTAACTCCCCAACTTCACTGGAAGTGAGGTTTTGCCACCACAGAACCCAAATGATCCTCTGCCATGGTACACCCACAAACGTCCAATGTTCAGTATGGTTTAGAGCTGTTTGGTGGCAACATTAGGGAGGTGATTTAAACGTTGTGGTTGATTAGCGTATAATATATAAAACGTGAAGGACTGAGAGAACTGAGACATCCTCATAATGTGATGTCCACATTTATAAGACATTGCTCATGGGCTGTGTGAACCAGTCAAAACTTTCGTTTTCTTTTTGAGTTTAACGTAGTTTGGAAAAAGCAATTAGAACTTTAAAGAGGAACCACAAAAGAGCATGAAACAGTCACATAAGGTCAGTGATACACAGTATATTTTTGACTTGTTTATGACAAAAAAAATGATGAATTATTGCTTTTACTAATGCTGCTTATATAGTGCTAGTATTACTGTTAATATCTCTACTGCTGTTACTATGAACAACAAAAATGACTAACAATTCTAACAAAAAGAAAGGCAATAATACTAATGATGTGGAGAAACAGATACAGAATCTTAGCAGACAGAGGAGTCAAAGCTGAATAAAATATTTCTGTCTGACAGTGTAATGAACACAGTGGCTTGTGGGGGTGTGTATGAAAAAAGTTCTATTTTCATTTTTAACCTCCATCAAATTCTCATCATAATTATGTCAATATCCCTCCAAATGCAAACACTTCCAATCCTGACAGAAAGTAATATTGTGAAAGGCCATTAAAAATGAGCCCCCCTCCTCCTGCCCATCCACCGACACACATGCTCGCACACACATATGCACAGCAATCACCTCCCAACTTGCCCCCGCCCTCCACCCAATAAAACTTTTGGCAGGCCTGAGCTGTTGTAATTGGCAGCCGGCTTGCCGTGCCGATAGACTCCCCTCAGTCCTACGGGTCAAGAGTAATTTACTGAGCTGCTAAACGCCACTAGTTTCTCTCTCTTTCTACCCAGTCCAATCCCCCTTCACCCTCCACCCCTTCCTCACAACACCTCCCGTCCCCCACAGCATCCATATTGGAATTCCCATCCAGGCAGTATTACAAGCTGAGATGATGGCTTAATCCCTTGTTAATTAGGGACAACATCTCCAGCAGCTGAGGCTAAAGCGGAGAGCGGCGGAGGCTCCAGAGACACGAGGGCTCTGGCCGAGCTTGTGGCCCAGTCAGGAGGAGCCTGGCTCGCGCTCAGAGAACTGGGGAGAGATGGGGGTAAGGAGGAGGAGGTGGGAGCTTGGATGTTGCGCTGGATGATGATTTAAAGGGGCTGCTGTCTAATCCCTCACTGAAGGCTCTTCTAGGCTAATGGAGCTTGGACAACTGGGCAACCGGATGTTGCTGCTGGCTCGGCCCACTCCACTCCACTTCAGCTGGGTCAGGAGCATTGTGGTTTCACTGCTTGTTGAAAAGGGAGTTTTGTGAGAGGCTTCTATCACTCATTTGGCTGGTGATCACCAAACAAAATGCCTTTTTTATTTGATCATGCTCAGATTGCAGATTGCCAGGTTTTTCAAGGTGGGTCTCTGCACCTGTGTGTGTGTGTGCGTGTGCGTGTGTGTGTGTGTGGGCGCACACACACATTTATATGGATATTTGTTCATCACCTCATCCTCTTTTCTTGACAGCTATGGATCATATTTCCCAAGGTGTACACAAAGCCTCAGTCGCACTCAGGCAAACAAACAAACAAACTTAATCCCAGTCACAACCGTCTCTCCACTGTGTTTTCTTGTGTAAAATCGTCTTGTGTAAAACTGTCGGAGGAAAGAATCGGCAGGTAAATTAAGGGTGAAGCAGCAGGGGGGAAAAGAAGGGAAAGGAGGGATGGCTGAGAGTCAGCAGCATGAAAAATGAGGGGTAAAAAGACAGATGAAAAGTGCATCTTCTTCCATTTCCTTTTCAGGTGGCAACAAAAGCCCATTTATTTGGGCCCCAGTTCCACTGACTAAGTGTTGGAGTATACTGTTAGCAGAGTGCATTATAAATACAGCCAGGCTTGTCGCTGTACCCCCTCCCCAGAAGGCCCAGGCTCCTGGGGAGCTCCAAACACTAGGTAATTATCCAGCGCCACACTGCCTGCTGCTTCACTACCTGTGTGTCCAGCACCACTAGAGAGAAGGATGGATGGAAGAGGTGGGGGAGAGAGATGAAGAGGGTTGGATGGAAATGGAGAGGGATCAAGGTAGAAGGACAGGAAATATGTGTGTATGTGTGAATACGGGAGGCAAAGCTTTGGCGAGAAGGAAAATGTGGAACAAAGATAGATGACTGAGATGGATGAAAAACAAATATTTGATCCTTCTTTTAAAGGCATTACACATCAGATACTAACCGAAGTTTCACCGATATGAGTCAACACATGGACAGCACTGTGGGAAAATACAATAAACAGGAGAGACACAGGCCTATTAGGAATCATACAGGCTGCTGTCAGAAACATTAATCATATTTAAAATCAAAACAGAAGTTAACCTATTGACCATTTTAGTAGAGGACAAAAAAGAGTACACTGTCAGATTTGTTGTAGATCAATGTATGAATATACACCCAGCTTGAAGAGCATAATGACAAATAATACAAAAAACTACAGACACTCTTTATAAGAGTTAAAGTCTGTTAACTTAACACTGACCTCTTTATTAGGAACACCATACTAATACTGAGTAGGGTCTTCCTTTTGTCCTCAAACTGTGGTCAAAAAGGGACCAAGAATCACACATGATTAGCAACAACCCTCGGGATATGTATTAAGGGGTCCAAAGTTTGCAAAGAACATTACCCACATCAGTACACCAACAGCAGCAGCAGCTGATCCATCAATTCTTGCTTTTAACACCAAATTCTAAACCCACCATGAGCACAACTGTGATTGTCATTAAAAGGCTTTCCCCACAGAAGGAAACCTAAGAACTTTCTTGAATCCTGATATATCATCTAGCACCATCATTTGGTGGAAGTTTTCAAGTACTCTGAAATATCTCCAGGTCTACTGGATATGCTTAAAAGTTTATTTGAGTTAACTGCAATGAGTTCATGGGCCTGTTTCTTCACCAAGTGTCACGTGCAGGTTGAAATTTATAAATCTCATTCACGTTTACGTTCACCCCAACATTGTTTAAAATTGTAATTTATCCAGTACTGTACTTTGGTTGATGATCAAAGATCTTCAAACTAATGACATGCCCCTCAGCTTTAGCCTTAATTCAATTTTAGTGCAAATTAGCTGACTTTAGCATGCTTACTAATTAAACAAAGGCAATGAACAGGGGAACATGGAAAGCTTAAATGATAATAAATATCAATATAATAAATAATTTACACTGTAATCTTAACTTGCTGTTTTAAATTTTTTGCTCCAAACAGCACTGTAAGAACGCATGGCTTGTCGACATGAAAGATGCTGTAGTTAGTCTGTTGTTGGACTTCCCACTGAAATAGACTGCAATCTTAGAAAAATATATTAATTGTGATGACAGGTGAATAACATTGATCATTTTGTCTGGGAAACCTGACATTCATGACTGTTACTTTACCTAAATCCACCTAAATGCTGTTATTGACCAATGACAGCCGCCCATCTGCCAGCATCCTCACCTAGCCTTGCCATGCACCTCACCACATCATCAAAGCTTCTCAGGAACAGCTTGAGGAACATGGCTAAGAGCTTAAGGCTAACCCTATCATGTAAACTCCCCAGATTCCAATCCCATCAAGCATCAATCATTGGGAGACCATGTGCCTCAACTCACAAGACCCAAAGGACCTACTACCAACATCTTGGTGCTAGACACCACAGGATACCCTCAGATGTCCTGTGTCCATGGCATGACAGGTCACAACTGTTTGAGTGGCATGAAGGGAACCTAAACATTATTCTGTTTAGACCTTGTTTTCAATCTACATACTTAAAAAGGTACCAGCGTTTCAATCCTTCCAGTGAGAAGCACTCTTGATACATAGGCGATAGTAGACAAAGAACTTTTTTCTTTTGTGTATTTGTCTTTCACTTTACTGCTCGTAAACAAAAGAACAAAAAGCAAAAAAATACCTTTAAAACAAACAGAAAGTGAGTGAAAGAGAGAAGGGAGGGGGGAAACTCTTTGGCCTTGTGGTTCACCCCGTTAAAGTGTCTTTATTAGGAGTCAGGGACTGATCACACTGCTAAGTGACCTGCTAAGGTCACAGACATGGTAATTAGTATGCTCTTTGGTGAGGCAGGCCTGCATTCGACTTCAGCGACATTAGCATGCTTCAGTGTGGGACTAAGGAGTTACGCTAAGCTGCACTAGCCATTAGTATGCTCACTTCTCAGGAGATGATGCTGTCCGAGGCAGTGTTCATGTTTAGTCTGTCCCAAAGAGGGATGTGGCGGGGAAAGCTCAGTTGAGCACTATTTCGAACCACATCTGCTGGGTTTGTAATGTAAGTATGTAATGTATTGTCATTTATTTGCATTAAAGACTCAGACACAAAGTTTTTGTAGACTTAGCCTATATGATGTCAGACTTTTAGTAGTTAGATAGCAAATAAGGAAACAATATTTTGATAATTTTGTCTGACTTACATGTTTGTTTCAGCTTAACTCGCTAACAATGTCCACTGCAAGTTTGAATTTGAGAATTACCTGAATATTGCCTTACTTGGAAGATGTGTAAATTTTGTATTCCCCATAATGCGCATAGTTCATCTAGCATTAGCAGGCAAAATTATTGCCAAACATGCCACTTTCTAAAGCTACAGCAATTCTTGATTTTGTCCAATGTCAAAGTTGAACTACTAGCTAGTGGAAGCCACATTAGAGCTAAAAGGAGAGTGAATTACATATGCCAGAAGGCCAAAGACACAACTACACAAATTATTGCTAATGTGGCTAGATGTCTGCCTGAAATGCCACAATATTAAAAACAAGTGTGGTTTTAGCTTGTTGTGGAAAATAAAAACATACATCTAATTCAAATTAAGTACTAAATAATTCACCCGATGTTGTAAGGAAGAACCTTGTCTCCCAAAAATCACATTCTTGTACAACTAAACTGCATTCTCATTTTATGCAATTTCATTAAAGCTTGAAGGAGCCACAAACTGTAATAAGCTATATATTTATACAATTTGACTGTTGACATAGTCTGGATGCTCTGTTGGCTAATTTCCTTTAATCAATCACAACAATTAAAAAAAAAAAAAAAAAATGTACTGGATGAAAATTCTGGACCGGAAAAAAATGGAAGGAGGAGCTTCAAAAACAGACTGATGATCACGGAGGCTAGAACAGGAATGAATGGAGTCCCAGCTGATTGGCATGCATACACAGCTATTTGGATTTAAAGTACTTGGCTAATATGTGATTTGATGGATTGAAAAGGAGCCTCAGTCAAGCAATAAAATAAATGACAAAGATATGATGAAAGGTATTTGTGATAGGTCAAATAGAGTGATAAAGTAATCAGCAATAGCAAAATGTTTTAAGTGAAACAAAATGAAAATACCTTAACAAGTAAAGAAAACAGTTTTTTTTTTCTGTAAGGAAAAAAAATGCATTTATATGTATGACCACTGCAGCAGCGTTGGCTGGAGTGTATATGGTGCAGAGCCCTCTCTGCCCTCCGTGTGCCCTTTCTGTGCAGGGCAAAGCTAGCCCTGCCTCCACTACCCATTAATATGCACCTCGTCAGCAGGCCAGCGCCAGGCTCGGCTACGCCAACCATTGTTCCGCCACAATCAAATTAGCCCTGCTGATGAGGCCTGAGCTCTGTGACCTCCACGGGCCCAGTGGTTTCCCAGCCCCAGAAATGACAAAGAAGATCTGAGAGCTTTGGTCTTCAGGGACAGTGGGGGCTCACATACTGATTTCTGATTATGTCGGCTCTCCTTTTATTTATATATTTATCTGCTGGAAGTAATTGAGATGAGGTGTTGACTGCAATATGCGAAACGGATGCCCCCGGCAAGTGACATGTGAACTTGGTGTTGATGTCTAGCGAAGACAAAGGAGTTGTATGATGTGTGTGTATATTTCTTGCAAGTGTGTTACTTTTGTTTAGTCCCTGCAACTAGTGTACATGTCACACTTAGACATTGACAGTCAGCTCATCGCTCCCAGATCCCTCCAGACCATTCCTCTCCTCCTCCTCCTCCTCCTCCTCCCTCTTCTCTCTCCCTTCACCTCTCGTCCACATTTGTCTGATTTAGTGTGATCAGATGTGAGAGCCGACGCCTGCTGCTGCTGTTAATGCACCGTGGGCTCCACATAATAGAAGCTCACACTGCCTGCACTCCTGTTCTGCTGTGAGGGGGTGGGGGGACATGAATCAGGTAGCAACTGGAGACAAAAGAGGTGGAAAATTAGATATAAAGCATACCAATATTTACAATCCAAATATACGCTGATGGAAGTAGCCCCTCAATTAATGTTTTGTATGCAAACTCTTCTACCCAGACTCATGTTGCGTGCACCAAATCACCTGAAATATATATCTAGCAGATTTCTGAAGCAGGACTTTATCACAGGGGAATTCTCCAAAAAGCCCGGTTGACCTGCAGATTTGCTATGGATCAGTGAGGGGTTCACTGGGAGAGTGGTGCGCAGAGGAACATGGTAAAGAAATCACAATCAGATCGTACAATTACAGTCTGGATGACTGCAGATCGGGTGGCAGCTGAATGGTCTCGGTGAAGGGGGAAAATGAGAGAAAGGGCTGAAGCAGGAAGTTCATGTCCTGTAATTTTCAAACATGTTAAAAGTGATATCTTGACAGTTTGAATGATTTTTTTTTCCTTCAGCAGGCAGATATCACATTGTGGAAGAAAAATTGTCGGCACTCATTCTTATTGGTACTTAAGTGAAAATCAGCTTGTTAGAATTGTTAGGATTCTGACCTTTGTCTCCATAATTTGACAAGTGTTAAATGTAGATGGAAAAAACTGCAGAAATTTCATTGTGTCAAAGCATCACTTGAAGACACTGCAGAGCAAACAAAGGAGTTTGAATTACCACCAAAGTTCTGGATAAGACATTTTATTTATTTATTTGTTTGAGGCATAGAAAAACTTTCTAAAGTATCTAATTAAAAAGAATGTGAGGCCACAAGTAAAGATACTTTTTTGTGCATTCACTTTGAATTTAATACAGAATATTTTATCACAAATGACAATATCAGCTTAACAATTTGAGTTGAAGCTGATTCTTTGAAAGTTTCCACAATTCCAGAGTATTATCTGTTTCACTCCTTTTACTTTAATGACTGCATCACTTGAGCTCCATAGACTCCACCAATTTGGTAAAACCAGATGAGCCACCTGTTTAGGTGCATTATCCTGCTGCAGCATGAATCCCTTGACACAAAAATGCAAACAAGACAAAGACGTATGTTTCTGAAGAATAGAGTTGCCACTGAGTGAGGATAATAAACAGATTCCACATTTTCTCTTTCACTCTGATTTTAGGACGATGTGGTAAGAATTAAATTAAAATGACAAGGATTTTGGATTAGGGGCATTTGTTGTTTGGCCTTTCAATTTGCGAGTACAGTAACACATATGTGGCTGAAAGTAATTAAATGGCATGAAAATAATCCAAACTAATCCACACAGACTTCGGAAAATAATTTGTTGTCCTTCCTGCTTGAATCAATGTCAGCAATTAGAGGAAACTTCTTAAACACCCGGTTGGCCTCTGGATTGATGAGTGACTTCCTATCTGACTTTTTTGAGAGACCTCGGTTATAATGTTGCTTTTCTAAATGTACTTTTTTTCTTTGCAAGTGCAAAATTGTGATTCCACAGCCTTTGAATGTTGTGTCAACAGTCTAGTGAGCATACTAGGAGGTGGAGAAGGTCCCTACTGGCCCATATGTATGGGAATGATACCCTGTAATAATAGCCATTTAAAGGGCTGATAATGTCTGAATCAATTACTAGCCCTGGTAGCAGTGAATGGAGCACTAAGCTTATAGTATCTATTTTCATGATGACACAGGTTTCAGATTAAAGTTTTCTGGAACACCAGGAGCTCTGATATCCTCTAAAACCATGTAGCTTTTGCAAGACTTTCCTTCAGTCTTAGACTCTATTTGGAGTTACATGGTTTGTCATCCCTCAGCAGTGCTCTAACACAATCTGCTGCTGCCTTATCATGTGCCTCTGCCCTCCATGTCTTTTGTCGCTCAGTCTTCCTCTCTTCTCCTCCTCTGTGTCTTAGTTTTCTTTTCTTCCTAGCAGCTGGCTTGAATACTGATGCCGTTCATTCTGGATCTGATTAAGCCCCCGCTCAGCAGAATCAGACAGTAGACATAAATATCTGGGGGCATCTGAGAAAGAAACAAGTCGGTTAAAGAGGACCGAGTGCAGATCAGGTTTCTACCCCAGATGAAAATCGATGCGACTTGACCGGTCGCAGAGTGACTCAACATGTCAGCTCTAAAGAGAGCAGCCATTATATCATTAGAGCTAATTTCATCTTCCTGTACTTTAGTCTCCATTGTTATTCAGTCATTTAGTGAAGATGCGCATGTAGATGATTCACGACTGTCCATTGTCATCATTTTCAACGAGCTTCAAACACCAGTGTTGGAGGCATTGAATTGCCACAGTGAGTACTTTTTGTGGAGATGATGTTTGTAATATCCACATGTAAATAAAAGAAATTAGACTCCAAAAGCTGTCAGTCAGTGACTATTCATGAATGCAACAGTTACTGTATTATAAAAATCAGCAACTGACAAAAGATGCCAAAGAGAGACCAAAGGACCAGGTTTATTTTATTGCTGTTTAAAAAAAAAAAAAAAAAAAAAAAATTGAGCAGTCAGTTCATCCAAAGTACAATCAGTTGTATCCAAGCATGCAGACAGCTTTGGTTTCATTTGCCTAGGAGCCGTAATCACAAAGGATTTGATACTGCTATTAGGAGTCCTCCTAAATGGTGCTGAAAGTTCCTGGTCTACAGTCTCCTAATACATTTGTAGAAAGCTGCTGAAAACATCCTCCTAAACTCAAAGAAGAGATGGAGTTGAACCTGTTTCATTAATTAACTGTCTCACTATGTCTGTGTGTACATTGCAAATGTCAGTGTGCACTGTATAAGTCACTGAACAAAGAGCAGTCTGATAGTGTTCACATTTGATGACTTGTGCGAATCATCCTTTCAAGTGTAAGGGAGATTTTCTGAACACACTTGATCCTTTACTGTAATTTTTCAAAATACTGTCACAACATGATACACTACCAACAGCAGCCCTGAAAATCTATACTATCAAATATTCGTCGCTCACACAGTATATTTCTGTTTTTGTGTTTTTGCTCTTGCTTTTTCACTGTCAGTCATATCTTAGACCAAGCCCCCCACACACCAGTGATGAAGTAAATAATACCAAAGAATCATTCTCTTTTCTTTGGCTAAACCTTAACTTAGTCATAAGTCAACATCCAATGCAGAGGAACTGGCTCAGCTGTCCACGTGTACAGAATCAAAAGCTGATAGGTTGGAAATTAACTACTTCCTCATATGAAGAATAGCAGTCACAGCAGAAACCACCTTCCCTGAGCACTGTCCTCACCTGTCCAACATGTGTATGCATGGTGGAGACTAGAAAGAAAGATCTGCTATCAAAAGTCTCTTTTGATTTTTCTAGCTTCTACCCAAATCTCTGTGGTTTTGAGTTAGCAGGAAGGTCTAAGTAACGATGAAGTTGTTATATTCTGCCTTACATGTTCATGGCATGGTTCAGATCAACTAACCTGTCTACACTGAAAAACTCCTGTCTCTATCTGTAACAAAGACACTTCAGCTAGTGAAAAGTGTGAATCAATGTTAGGAAGCAAGCTAAACTAAAATAGCTAAGAAACATGCTACTACTTCTCTGTTGTCAGTATGGCTTCCTCAGTGAAATATAATCAAATGACACCCAACTGAAAAAAATGCCCATCAAGTCATTCATATTCTACAACAACATGTTTTTGGTAAAACAAGCAGAGTATTCAGGCAGCAGGGGAGATAATTCCACTGATTCATGTTGCTGAGTAATTTTAAGATCTCAGGCCAGCTCTCATCTCTCTGGCACTGTGACTTGCAAAATCTCCCTGTCTTCAAGCAATGCTCAAATGTCTCCACTAGAGGCTCCCTGTTGAGTGCAACACACACATACACACACACACACACACACACACACACACACACACACACACACACACACACACACACACACGCTTCATACATTCGCTCATGCTGTTCTCCTCAAACCCACTCCTGCAGAGCAGGGACCAGGGTGGATTGCTATTTGGCGTTGCAGGGCATTAGCCGCTGATGTCTTAACACTTGTAAATGAACCCTCCGCCCCTCCTAATCTGTCACTTTAATGCACTATAGATTTTATTTCAGCCTCTGTAGTATCACATTCTCAATAATAATCATCAAGCCGATGCTGTTGTCCTCTCCTGCAGAAATTAAATCTCGCCGCTGAGTGCACAACTAATAAAAGATGTTGCCGGAGGAAATAAAAAAATAAATATGATGAATCATAAGCAGCGGGGATTTGTATTCAGATGCGAAAGACAATTACACAAAGAGTTTGAATTTATCAGCCTCTTCGCCTCTCAAAGGCTCAATAACAGGCCACCACCGCCGGGCGCTAGGAGCTGCATGCTTTTACACACACATATCACTCTCATGGACATCTGCACACACAGTGTACAAACAAACACACTCAAGCATATTATGCAGACAGCATCCAGGCAGACACACACATATTTGCTCTCGTACCCTGTGGAACACTTTCTGCACACACGTACTTGCACCTGCTACTGAAGGGCTTCTTTATTTCTATATACTTGTTGACAATAAAATATTCTTGTATTTATTTAAAACTTCTGCTAAATAAAACCTTATTATAACCGCAAATGGACTTCATATGCACAATCTTTCTTACTGTGTGAAATACAGCATGTCTATGTGCAGTATGGCATTTGTTCATCAAATAGGTATTTACAGTATATTATTTCCTTTTATATCCACAGTTTATTAATGTACCTTACTCTTACAAGTCAGGACAATCAACAAAACTAGTTTTTAATGGTGAAAAACTTGACAGAATTTGTCCCTTTACACCAAATAGTACCTATACTTTGGAACTGAATGTGGAATTAAAAGTTTCCTCGGATATCTCTAAAGTGACAACAATCTTTGATCTATACTTATTTATTTTTGTGTCAAAATGTACCGTATGTGTATAACTTAGGGGGGAAAAAAGGTAAATGTCACTTTGTTTTAAAATGAGTTATGTGCAGATCAGATTATTTTTAATAAAAACACTGTATGAAATGACAGTATGAAAGGTGATGTGTATAGAGATGTGAATAATGGCCTGAACCTGCAGTTTCTCTCAGCTTTATGCAGCTTTGTAGTGAATTCAGCTCATAGTTGAGCTGTTGAGCTACAAATATCCTGTTCTTGTTCACTCTCAAGCCTCTTATAGTGTCTTTTTTCTATCACAGCAGGCAGTTTAAAAAAACACTACATGCTGAACAACAAATACAGCCATAGTTAGCTAGTTGGTGGACATAATGGAGCATTTAGCAGCTAGAGTCACATACACTGCCTGGCCACAAAAAAGTCACCCCCTGGATTTAACTGAGCAAACAGACAAGAGTCTTTCATTGGATAATTACTGCAGTGATGAATACGTTTCACCTGGCAACAACTTATTAACTTAACCCTAGCTGATGCAGTGAGGAGCTTCTCATTTCTTAAACAACCATGTCGAAAGACATATCCTGTGGTCATGGAAATGATGTTAATCTGTCTCAGAAGGGTCAAATTATTGGCCTGCATCAAGCAAAGAAAACAACTAAGGAGATTTCTGAAACTACTAAAATCAGGTAAAGAACCATCCAATGCATTATTAAAACCTGGAAGGATAGTGGTGAACCATCATCTTTGAGGAACAAATGTGGTCGGTCATGTGGTCTGATGAGTCCAGATTTAACCTGTTCCAGAGTGATGGGCACATCAGAGTCAGACGAGGCAGATGAAGTGATGCACTCATCATGGCTAGTGTCTACAAACTTGTGGGGGTTAAGGTTATGATCTGGGGTTTGGACAGGTTCAGTAACGTTATGCTCCCAAAGAATGACGTCAGCTGACTACCTGAATATAGTGAATGATCAGGTCTTTCCATCAATGGAGTTTTTCTTCCCTGATGATGGGCATGTTCCAAGATGATGATGCATGGGGCTCACATTGTGAATGAGTGATTCAGGGAGCATGAGACATCATTTTCACACATGGATTGGCTCCATAGAGTCCGGACCTCAGCCCCACTGAGAATCTTTGGGATGTGCTGGAGAAGACTTTGCAGTCCAACTCTCCCATCATCAATATAAGATCTTGGTGAAAAATTAACGCATCTCTGGACAGAAATAAATGCTGTATATTGCAGAAGCTTATCGAAACAATGCCACAGTGAATGAGTGCCAACTTAAAGCTAAAGGCAGTCCAACAAAATGTTAGTGTGTGACATATTTTTCGGCTTGTTGTGTATCTTTATCGTGTGGAGGAGCCGCGTCTTTGGGTGCTTTACTTTAGTCAGATCACAAACTAACAAAACTACATATATGTTGTTTACTTTTCATAAACTGTCAATTCATGGAGAATGTTTATCAAAGTTTAGATTCCTATTAGCTGAGGGTTTGAGATTTCTGCCTCCTCAATGTGAAAAAAATACAATAGCAATGTTTCTATTTGCAAACAATGTTGCACTTTGTATGTATAATTCACAGAGTGCACTGTGAAGATAGAGATTATGTATATTTATATATTTTTGGACTAGAAAACTCTCAGATGAATTTCTCAAGGTCAGGGTTAATAATACTAAAAAGTATGTGCAGAAAATACGTTTTGTTGTAATTTGGGTGAAGCAGTCCATTAATTTAGTGAAAATAAGAAGATAAATAATATCTTTAAATGTGGGTTTGTATTGGACAGGCTGTCATAAAAATATTTTGTATTTTAACCATTTAGACCTAAATTTTAAAAGACAAATTGTCAAACTTTCAGATTTTACTGATACACACCACGTGACTTGGCACCTGTTGTACAAATACAACACACAATGACCACTGAGGAATTACCGAGATACAGTATTGTCACAACGTTCGCTCAAGAATATTGGGCTCAGCTGTGTTTTGACTCCACTGGCAGTACGTACGTGTGTGTGCGCATGTGCGTGTGTGTGTGGCAAATGTGAGGAATAGTCGTTTCTTTAAAATAATGGAGGGATGTGGAAAATAGTTTAAACTACTTTCATGTTGAAAACCAGCCAAATATTCTCACCTAAAACTATTTGATTGCAGGCAAATGTTCCTTTGAAATGTGTTGTTTTTTTCTTGCAAAATTGATAAGTTTTCATGTTTTTTTCCAGGCAGGACATATTATATTATATTATATTATATTATATTATATTATATTATATTATATTATATTATATTATTATTCTTAAATGGGAACATTTACCACAGAAGTGAAGTTTGAAGTCCTGTGTGTGCTCAAATTTTTTTTATTTTTTTTTCTGAAATCCTCTGTATCTTTGTCTTTTCATGCCTGTGAACAACACAGCCAACTACAGGCAGATCTGATCACTGTGAGAACAACCAGCTTCCACTCAGCATAGCTGCTTCACACCGTAAGCTCTGGACAAACATCTCCCCCGATAGCTCACACCTAACCCCTTGTCATCCTTCTCTTCCCCTCTCCTCTCCTCTCTCCTCCTGGCCTCTGTCACCCCTTCCTTTCCTGTGCTCTGGCTGGCTAGTTGACAGTTCGAGCTGGTCGGGGTCACCTCCCCCACTTCCCAGGGGCTTGAAGGGGTGCAGCTCTGGAGCTGGAAGCCCCACGCCCCAACGGCTCCCTGACTTGCCCCCAGCGAAAAGCGAGTGAAGTGTGGGTTGCTCTGCTGGGAGAGCAGGCTGGGAGAGCAGGCTGCGGGCCTGGAGGTTTGGCCCTGGACCGGTGCTCCTCCTGCGGTGAGACCAGGCCAGACGCAGCCTGCCAGGGGCTGACTTGACCTCCTCAAACTGATGTGGCACAAGCTGGCAGAGCGGTCACTGCTGCTGCTGAGTTTGGGTGGAAAAACGATCTCTGCCCCTTTCTCACTTGCTCACTGAGCACTTCTTCTTCCTTTGTTCTTATGACATGCATTTTCTTTGTCCTACATTTTCTGAGTTTTCAACCGAAAGCAGACGGCTATGAATAAGTTTCAACTGCTGTTGCACTTGAACCATGTACTTATATCTACATATGTAGATCATTATAAGTTGTTTTTTGTACTGTTGGTTTTTGAATCATAAAAATAAATTAGGACACATCACATTTCGTGTTTAGGCAGTGTCTTTTAGTAACAACAAACTGCTGTATAGATTCCAGGAGCCTACATGGCTGATAGTAATATTGGTGACGGCAGCAGTTCAAGTTCTCCTATCACAGACAATCTTATTCTCACATCATCATTAACCTTAAAAACGCAGCAGACAGTTCAATGAGCCAAAGAGAAGTCCAGGGAGACTTTAATGTGACATGGAACTATACAGCACCCAAAATTTTAACACACAATACCTCAAAAATCGATTATCCAGCCGCCCCAATATGTTTTCAAGGACAGATAATGTTAAATTTACATTTCATGAGAAACTGAAAATCTTGTATCTATGTGATGCACATATCCACTAGTACAACTCAACCTAAATGCTCCAGAATGTATTTTGAAAAACTACAGAATGTTTGGTTTGGGGAAAGCATTTACGCTGCAAATCATACTCCAGATACAACACATATATCTCACTTAATACTTTCTGCAAAGTTTTTGCCATTCTAACTAGGTATACTTTTAAGAATCCTCAATTTCTCATTGACAAAAGTATTTATTTCTTATATATTCAGCTAAAAATACAGCATCAAAAGCAGTTGGTGACACTAACTGTTACAGAGTGTTTCAGCAGTTGAACACAGTCACTGAAGTTACCTGTGTGACTTTTTTTTTTTTATTCAAGATAACAGTAGTGCTCTGTACTTTAAATCCACTAAAACCTTTGCAAGTAGGAAGATATTTAGATGCCTTAATTACAACACTTTTTCAACAAGCACAAACATGGAAAATGGTGATTATTTTAGTCTTCCTATATTGCTGCTATGCATTAAACAACCCTTGAATGTTGCAATTATAGTGGTACCAAATGATTTTAAAAATACTTAATTTTTAGTCAGATGACTTCAACCGATTAAACAATGCTATATTTTTTTAGTATTTTTTCATATACACTGTATGCACTGCTAATTATAATTTCAAAATTAATAGAACAGCATCATTCCTTATCAGTGCCTAATTTTCATGATTACAGTTTTGTCAGCAACATATCTAAGATCTCAGATTTTCGATCTTTAACAGTATATATATTTCACCACATTGCAGTTTTCTAACAACTGCCACGCAAGCACAACCATCTTCTAAGTATCTCTGAGGTTGAAACAGAGTGTGACCCTGTCCTGGCTCATTGCTTATTACCCCAAAGAGATTGCGGCGTCCTGCTGATAGCTGGTGATGGTTCCTCATTTTTTTTCTTCAGGATGGTCTGTCAGAGACAGCATCAAAGGTCCGGGGGTCTGGTTGGAATGGCTGCATCCTGGGAACACATTAGCGAGTGCTACTGTTTGTGATCTTTCTCTCTTTCATCACTTTGAAGTTTTCTCCTTTCACTCCGCCGACCCCTCCAACTCCCACTCCTTCCATTCTCTGACCCATTTGAGGACGGAGAGGCAGAACAAATATTAACATTTATTTCTGCTTTGTTTTAAAGCACTGCCCAATACTTTTTCTTAGAGGTTATTGTGGGAAGTCCTAAGCAGGGATCTCGCCACTAATTTTCACTTATAGATGCAAATTATGAGATAAAACACTTTCACAGTCAATTTCTAAGGGGTTCCTAAATAGCCACTTACAGAATCCTAAGTAATTGTGAAGCAAAACAAGATGAAATTCTACGACAATTATCACCACTTTCAGCTCACGTTTGAAACCCAAGTTTGAGTCTTCCAGCTCTGATGAGTTACAACATGGATTTGAAAAGACCTCAAATTATTCTAAGCCAGGTACAAGAATTTAATTTCCTTTGATTACATTTGATGTATCTCAAGAACACATTTCAAGAGATTTTCAAAAAGCACTTATTAATTCAGCAGTCATTCAAATGATATCCTATACAGGTAACTCAGGTTAATTGAAGCTTTGCTACCTTAAAACTGTCTCTCAAATCTTGCCTCTCTCTTTTTTCTCCTGCAACCTTTTGACATAAATCATCCACAGCTTTGTTAGACTTGAATCAAACTGACACTTTCTCAGACTTATTAAAAATGCACAAAGTAAAGGAATAAAAAAGCATAAGGAGAGAAAAAAAAATGAAACAACAAAGCCAAAATAAGGTGCATAATTATGTCTCCCCTCTTCCTCGCTCTCACTTTCTGCCGCTTTTTCTCTGTCCATCTCTAGTTGTGTGTGACGGCTGGCTTTCTGAGTGGCGTTAGGAGGGCTAAATTGGCCTGTTTCAGGCAGAGGAGCGTCTGTGTTTGGTGTCAGATAATGTGCGCTGAGGAGTCCGAGGAGAGTGTGATTAAAGCCAAGCCACTGATAATTATGTCAGACTCCACAGTTGTCCTGAACCTTCTCAGCTAGTTGAAAGAGATTTCTCTCTGATGAGCAAAAGAGGAGGAAGAGGGAGAGTGAGAGAAAAAAAGGTGAAGGGACTTTTTGAAGAGGGTCTTCCCATTACTGTTGTAGCCTCTCCTGCCCCTGCCAATTTTGGGAGAGTCACTGCTGACTTCCCACTGTACTGGAGACGTTCAGTGGGGCGGCACTTGGTTGAAAAGCTGTGCCAAGCAGGTGTTGTTGGTTGTTAGAGCTGGCGCTAAAAAGGCTAGAGACAGCAATAACTGTCAGTCCATCCTGCAACCTGTGTAATTAACCCCGACATAAAGACTTTTCCTCACAAATAAATCAGGTGGTGTCAGAGGCTTTGTATGATTTTGTGTGAAGTGTAAAGCTCATAGAAAGAAGTAAGCTTTATCATGGCCAATTTGAAACTATACAAAACTACATTTGTATGAGGCTACTTGGATAGTTATGTTATTGAGTACCACTTGCAAAAAGTCCAAAGAGCAGTCTGTCCTTGGGTTAAAGGAGGATTCTAGTGCAAATAGGAATAGGTTTTATGATTTTGACGGTGTAAAAGCAAAGTCTAAGAGTGAGGCGACTCTCAGACTTTGCTGTAGAATTGTCAAACAAAAATGTTTGACGATTCTACAAAATCAACTGCAAAAATGCAATGACAGCATTTATTACCTCCAGTGCTGATATGTTTTAAAGCATTCCTTCAGCAAAGTACAGGCTTATAGAGAAACAATATGGTTACATTTAAACACATTGAATTCAACAAAAAAATGCTGTATTTGAAGTCAGACTTGCGACATACTCTCCAATCACTGAACGGAATTCAGCAGGTGCAGATTTCTGTAATATTGACCGACAGTAATTCTTAAGGATAGTAGGCCGTACAATCTCCTCATTTCAAGTTTAAATGTCTTAACAAACTTTGTATAATACTGCACCACATATTTTAATTACACAAATTTTTCCACAAATAGCTTCAATACAAAAATTAATGAAATTGTTTGAACTGACCTTGAAGTTTAACGGTCAAGAGTGAGTTTAGTTTAGTTTAGTTGTTTGGTTTTTTTTTAAATAGAAGGTAAAGCAAAGAAGCCTCTTTAGGCCAGAAGTACTAATAAAATGCCCAGATGTATTAGTGATTAGTGTTTACTTAATAATGTCCTTCTGTTGCTACCTTTTCAATACATTTTCTCAAGACTTACTGATGGCAGAATGCAGTGATTCACAAAGATCAAGCACAAATATTAGAAATTCTGTAAAAATCTGTGCCACAACATCTCATGGGGAAAAAAAATCACACACAAAAAAAGTATAGACATGAAAAGAATAGGCAAGTAACAAACCAAAAAAAAAAGGATAAAGTAATACCCTTAGATGTAACGCCAATTCTGATCGTACAAAGATTAAATATGGCGGCAGTATAAAAAGAAATAAGATTAGATTGTCGTTCTTTTTCGGTTTTCCTTTTTACTCCAGTACATCACCGTGCTCTGTAGCACAGTAGTCCAACCATTATGATCAGTGTGAAGTGTATGATTGCAGGACTTGGCAGGGGATGAAATCCCATGCAGAGGTTAAGCCTGTGTGCAATGCTAAATGACAGAGCATATATTAATATGAAATTCATCCAATTATCTCTAATGGAGCTCTCCTGTGTAATACTGTACCCAGTCATTTCAGGTCCGTGAGCAGACCTTCGGTACCTCTGTCTCTCAGACCACTTCTTTGTCTTTTGCTTGTGCTTGATTCTGTCTCTTTGCATTTCTGTGTGAATCACGTATTCCACAACATATCATGTCTGTCAAATTACTATTTTACTACTGTGGGTTATAATGTGTTAATCAAAGTGAAAGCTGCAAATGTGACTGCATTTTCAGGTATGTTCCATGTTGCTGAGGGTTTCAAGCAAATGTGTCAGTAGAGAATGGTAGGTCCATAAGAACTAGATACCAGATTTAAAAATGTTGCCCATTTACTTGAATGAAAACTGTTTATCAAGTCAAAAAGCCCAAACAGTTTTCAAGCTTCCAGATTTGCCTTCTAATTGTGTACTCTCCTGAACATGCTCATTAGTGTTTCTCCTGCTGCTGACTTTTCCAGTGTGTTCCCACTTGGTCATTCATGACTTTAAACTGTTTGCAGTTGAAAGTTTTCAGTCTGCATACAAGGCGTCATCTATTATCACTTTCCCACCTCTATTATTCACTGTCAGGACTATGTATTCAGTGTGGTAGTCCTGGTCAGGTTCACAACAAACATGCTGGACCCCATCTGAGCCAGACAAATTCTTCTTGGTTTCAACCGAGTAAAAAATGTGCTCTCAGTATTTATCAGCCTTCTATTCACATTATATAGCAAAGTTTCATGTAGCTGTCATGTTCTAAACAAAAATCATGGATGTTTTGTTTGTTTGTTTGCTTGTGTTTTGATACTGTCCATAGAGGTCAACATTATGCACTGTCCTTCATGCTGTATGAGCTGTCTGTGCCAAGTCTGAGGTATCTGCATGTCTGTTCCGAGTGAGAACCTTCCCTATGGCACCATTTTAGGAGAAAGTCCACCATGGCTCTGATTAGTGGTACTATGGCATTGTGTACCTCCTGATTATGGTTGTGACTGAGTTTCTATCGATTTTTAGTTGGTTACAGATCTTCATGTATCCTTTTCTAGATGCATTCTTTATGCAGTTCTTTTGCATGTGGTGTCAGAATGCAGACATGCAGATGTATCTAGCTCATAGTTCCAAAATTTCAAAAAATCTGGTGTTCATAGCTCCATGTAAAATCACATTAATGCAAACAGGCTTATTGGAAATTACAGGCATGTTTAGTCTTGTTTCAGTGATCACAGATTTGTGTCAGATATAACAGGTACATTCACTTTTGTTACAGTGAGTTTCTACATTGCAGGTTTGCTCATCGCTACTTTGACGAAACTGGATCAGTTTGGCATCATTGTTACTTTTAGTTGCTGCAGTTTGGCCCCACCTAAAATATGCTCATATTTAATATTTAGCATCGATATAGCATGGATTCCCCACTGTCATTAAACTTTGAACGCTTTTAAGCACCTTTCTAGGTCAAACAACAGCTGCTTCACAAAGACCTTGGCGGCTTTGATGACTGAAAATATGGTCAAATAAACAAACCATGTCACTATGTAACCGAATGCATTCCTTCGTCTGGCATCAACCCCCGCCTTTCCCTGCAGGCAGCAGCAGCAGCAGCAGCAGCAGGCAAGGTAGTCTGCAGATTGTACCATTGACTACTGTAAAGCACTGATTACAGTTGTTGAAGCCCTCCACTCCTTACCCCCCAACTCCCTTGTTTTATTGCCTCTGTAGCGTGTGTCAAGATCTGTTGTGAGAGTGCCACTTAATGAAGCCGTACCTGAATTTATTTGCTGGCGCTTCTGCATAGACCGAGAGAGGAGGTACCAATTAATAGAACGTAAGAGGACCCGGTGATTTATAATTAACAAGCATGCGGGTTATAGTAAACATAACACTCAGTGTAATAGCCCAGGAGAGAGATGGGAAGTGGAGAAAGAACTGAGGAGGAGGAGGAGGAGGATGAGAAAAAAAGCGGGTGTTGATTTGTCCCTTGGTGGATGAGCGGAGTCCTTGTGGCTGACGGGAGCTGTCTAAAGCGGCTAAATGAATAATCATCTGTGAGTTAGACTGGAGACAAACGCTTAACGAGGATGATGTGAACCTCGCTGACATGAGGGGGCTGAGAGGGAGCGACTGACAGAAAGACAGCAGCAAGCAAACATACTTGCCTCTGAAATGAATGGCATGCATATTATAATAGTGATGAAGTTGTTTTACTCAACAGGCCATAGCCAGCCTCCTCTGTAAGGTTGAGTAGTTGTTTGTCAGTATTTCTAAAAGGGCAATGAATCCTCCACTCATTTCCAGTGGTTTGCTGCTGGTGCATGACAGGAACAAAAGAGAAACTGCAGAAAGCAAATGTAACGCTGACAAAACTGACAGTTGAAGAGGGATCTTCTAGCAAGCATTTATAAAACATCTTTACCACAAAACTTTGGCTGCTGGTGGGGCATTCAGCTGCTCACAAGTCTAAACTTCAATTCCACAAACTCAAACTTGTCTCAGCCTTTATGCCATGTCATTTCCTTCACTTTACATTGTATATTTCAACAATAAGCCACGAGAGGCTACACTACAGTGGTTTTAGAATGGTGAAGAGGCTTTGTGAGGCATGATGGGAAGCTGTGCTGTATCAGTGTAAAGCTCAGCGTCAAGTAGCTGATTGCTTTCATAAAACATTGAGAGAAAGAAGGTGAAGGTTCAACGAGCGCCACATTTTGGAATGGTGACAATTAAATAAGCATAAAAATTTTACTCTTTGCCAAACATAGTTTTCTAACAGCAGCTAAACAAAGACCACCTTTTTACTTCTAAAATTAATGTAACAATGGGACCCAAAGTGCCATTAAAACATTTCTTATGCATGTTTTAGATACTACACTGTTGACTTTGAGCCTGTGAATGCTTCAAACACAGTCTTTGTCGGATGATGTAGCAGTGAGTGTGTTTATGTAGATATACAATAATTATTCAAGTTCCGATCAGATTTTTGAAATATCCCATTTTTGTTGTGGATATTCATGTTCATGTAAACACACTCTGGAGGCGGGGGTGTGCAATACAACATCAGGTTATTTTTATAAAGCAACTGACTAGGTATGCAATACTACAGGCAACTTCCAATTTCTGTATCATTTTCCAGTTTTAATGTTACATTACACGTGGTTATTTGTTCTATAATCAGTTGGCCTTACTGTAACATTACTTTTGATAGGGAGAAATTAGAATGAGATGTTTACACGCCTCTACTCATAAAATCATGTTCAGTGTAGTTCATCATACATGTTTCATGTTGTGTCTAAACTCAGACTCTACAAATGTGTCATGACAGCAAACATTCCAATTTTGAATTTTATTGTCTTTCATGTGTTGAGACACTAAATGATGCATTTAATTTGATTCCAATGCAAAAATTGCAAGGGCTGTTTTGACTGATAATAATAAAGTAGCGAAGTACACGACACTAAATCTGTGCATTTTCCCCTCTTATAGCAAATGAGTTTGACCTTTTTGGTGTCTTTTTTTTAAACTCTAATTCATAACATGGAGCAGAGAGAGAGACGCAATACAGCTGATGGTATTGTCAATGCTATATTCAAGTAACAAGTGCCCTTCACCAATCTTAAAGAGGTGATTGTGATCAAGCCAAGCATCTGAACACAGATGGTGAAACTCTGTTCACTTAGTCTGTGGTGTCAGATGACAATAGAGCTGGAAAAGTCTGTAACTATACTAATATTTCTTTGACAAAAAACCCACTAATAAACATCCACTTTCAAATTATATTACTATAGATAAATGTCTGCTTTTTGAGCTGGGAAATAGTCATTTGTTTATTCAAAGTTAACATTTGGTCCTTCAGTTTGTTTATTCCACTGAAGTAAAGAAGAAACTGTTATGCACAACTCTTAAGCTAAGAGAGATAAGACAGTAGACTGTGAGCTCGTAACCACTGCTGATTTCACATCAAGCTGATGGAAAATTTCACCGAATAATGAAAATTGTGTGATATACGGTATATGGGTTCTGAAAAAGATATGAAGTATACATTAAGTTTGGAGGATTTTTGCAAGGTGAAGAAGGTACATACTTGTTTGGCTAACAGTATATGCCCTTCCAATGGATGGAGTCCAGTCCCAAGTGCCTCTGAATAAAAATAAATCTGTGTAAGAGGATGAATGGATGGCAAATAATTACCAGATTATTAGTTGTTCACTTCTATGTGTTGGTGTTTTACAGTGGATTGTAAATGACTCAACTAGCGAACGGTAATGAAATAAAGCTGAAATGAAGACAGTGCTGTCCTGCAGGGTTCCCACAGTAACATCCAACCCCTTTTGAGTGCTGATTGGCCATCTGGTATTGTTTTATGTCACTTCCTATTAAGCTCATTGATCCTCCCTCGCTGTCTGCGGCATGTGGTTGATCATCGCAGATCAGCATGTGTGTCTGTAATATGAATATGGTACAATGGTATGATTATAGTGCATGATGGTCTCTGTCTGCATGTTCACTGATGCGAGCCCTCCAGCTACGCTTATGCTGACTGCAGTGGTGATTGGGCTGTTTATGTAGTGTTTGCGTTAAAAGAAGAGCAGAGTAGTCTTATGAAGGGAATATATGATGTCACTGGGTCACCACAAAGGACAGTGGTGCTGAGGAAGTTTGCAAAATCTACTGGCATGTCTGCTTATACACAGTTTGACCACAAATACCATATTCACAGAAAACCTAAACTGAATGACTGAGCAACGATCACGTTTCAGAGAAAAAGGTAAACATGCATTTATCGAAGCCGAAACAGTGAATGAAAAATGTAACATTTTCCTGGACCAGTAAAAAGTAAATAGTGATAAGTCTCCATGGCTAATGAAGTTTGTATAGCTGAAGAATGAGACTATTCACTAGCAGTTTAAGGATGAGGCCTGAAACATGCTACTGCATTGGTGCTGCATTGGTGCTACACAGAGCTTGCAAACGCATATCTGATTGATGTCTGCTGCCACTTGGGGTCAGTGTCAAAAGTGTATGTGGCTACTCTTGTTGGGTGTTGTGTTGTTGTTGATCTTATTGTTTTTATTTTCTACCCAAAAAAGATAGAAGTCTCAGCCAACAAAGAACTGCTTTGTTGTCGACTGAAAGTGTTAAAATGGAGAGTATTACTGGCTGGTTGGACCTGCAGTTGCAAGCGGTGTGGACGCTGCTGTTGTTGTTTTCTGTCTGGTTCAGACCAACCTTTCAACCTATCAGCATTCGACCTATACATAGCATCACTGCCAAAAGGTGATATGCTGTTGGCTTGTTGGAGGGATGCATGTAAAAATGTCTCCATAACCTCTGTGTTGGTTGAATTCCCATAATCCTGTATTTTGTGTAGATGGAGAGCTACACAAATGGACATTTATTCAAAAACCATGAATCCATCTTTACACACACAGTGTTGCATGAATGTCAGAACTCTCGTTTGGCTTTAAAAGCCGAAAAGTTCATGCTTTCACATCCTTTAACTATTTATATCTATGGTAGTTTTAATGTTCCGCTGTTCCGGGATATGTAAGATATTTGAAAATGGAAAGAGAGACAACTTTGAACCTCATGGAAACTACTGAATTTAAGTGCTGTTAACCTTTAAAGATCTTCTAAGAGATTTAATATCTACAGTCGCTTCCTTATTTTTTGCTGTTTCCTGTGAATTATTCATAGTGATAACATATTAACAAAATCCTCTGTAACATTGAGAATTTTTCCTCTCCAGTGCAGTTAAATATACTGAAGTAAAGAGATGGTTGAAGAACAACAAGGAGAAATGAAGTATGTCTGATTTCCTTTCTCCATTGTAGCTGCTGCTGTCAGGCATGAAAACCACAATTTTGACCTTATGGTTTGCTTTAACATGTTACAGCGTTGGCAAAATCATAGCAGATTTTTATGAGTCGAACTGACTGTGAATTGTTGGGGCTCACTGGTTCCAACTGAAGCCACAACACTCATGCAAACAATTAACAGTGAACAGGTTGTCAGGTTCCTGACCTCAGTCAACAGAGAGTTTGAAAATATATTTAAAAGTACATTCAAATCAACATTGCAAGTACGTGTACCTTGACAAAATAATTGTAACTCAACATCATCACATATTTTTGGGGCTGTCAGTAGTAACTCAAGGTCAAGGATAAAATGTCCCACTTAAAAATTATGTACCTAAATCCATTGATGCAGAAAACAACACACGTGGAAAAGTCAAAATGAATGATTTTCTCAAAAAGTGAATTGTAGAACTTTCAAGCTGCTTACTGGCCAGTGTTATGAATTTGAGCAGCTACATCGGCTATTTTTTTCTTTAATTTGGGTGAGCACAAAATAATTTGGACAAACAGATGTTTTATGATATTACGCTATATTCCAGAGGTTTTCACAGTTAATTTGGCCCACTTACAATATGAATACAATCAACAGTTGCAACAGCAACAATTAATATTCAGGGAAACTTCTTTAAACACACTTTGCACCTCATAAGTAAAATTTCTGAGAAAAATATTCATCAAATCTGACCACACAGACATCATACAATAATACTATCACCAATGCCAATTACAAATAAACATTCAAATGCTACTACTACTTACTCATTTACATTTATCTTCTGTGGTATTACTAATGTAAACATGGATTTATTTAAAGCAAGGCCTTATAAATATTGTAACTGCCAAAGCTAGTCTGTAGCTGTTGCACTATATGCCATGTTGTGTTTTTAACAGTTGGGGAAGAAGAAACATTTTCTGTACATGGAGTGTGATAAGAAGCCTAGGTGTGTTCACTCCTCAGTATGGGCACTAGTGGCGGCGACAGTAGTGAGATTTGTCTGTCAATATATAGATCACTGAAGTGTTTGTAGCCTCCTCCACTATACCAACAGAAAAGATATAATTATGGCAAAATTTTTCTTTAATCCTAAACCCAAGTGCAAATACAGAGCCAGAGGAAGAGAGGATCATACAAATATCTTCTCTTTGGAGGATTTTCCTAATGTAGCTTTCCACGCACTAAGACACACAAGGGACACCCACCCATGCTGAAAGGTGCTGTAGCCAGTCAGGCCAGTTGTGTGTGTTGCACTCTCAGAGCGAGGAATACGATCCCTCTCTACCTCCTGCCCTCACTTCCTCCTCAGTTTCCAACTGGGGCTCATTTATTTACATTAGTGCCAAGCAGAAAGGCATCAGAGGAAGTCTTAAAGTAGAGCCACAATGGCCGATTTAAGCTGCCACCCAAAAGTCTTTTTTTTTTTTTTCTTTTTGGCTAAGAGGATTTGTGTCTGGTCCATGTATCAGACCTCTCTCTCTCTTTCACTCTCACAGTCTCTCTCAGGGACAAAGTCACCCCTCACACTCACTCTGAGTAAAAGTAGCGTCTTGCCACTAGCTGCCTGGCTAATGACATTTATCCTTATGGAAATTGAGGAGGAGGAGAAGGCTTAGATGCAGATTTGGACACACATATACACCTGAGACGGGCAGACGTAAACCGCCTGGCTACTTTTATGGCATGCATGCTCAATGATTCACACATACCCACACATACAAGTGTATGCATGCACACACACACACACACACACACACACACACACACACACACACCTCCCTTGCAGCTTCTTATCCCCTAACTGGCCACCAGTCAAAATAAGCCTTATTCTCTGGGGTTTATATTTTCTCCTGGCTGGGCTTGGCTAGGCACACTCAGTTAAGATGGCAGCCAAACAATCTCTCCTTTCCTCTCATTTTCACCATTTCTTTCTTTCTAATGCTAATGCCTGGATGGATATATCCCCTTTTCCACTGGCATGCAAGGATGCCAAATTTCTGATTAACTCCAAGACAAACTTTCATAACATTCAGGTCAAATGCTGCTTCAGAGAGGTTGGCAAATTTTTTTCAATAATTAAAACAAGAGCTCAGAAATTTGTCATGTTGCAGGACCACTCTGGTCTCCTCCTAGAAATATGACAACTTGGAGTTTTGCAGGCAGACTCAAAGACGGGCTGCAAAAGAGAAATGGATTGTCTCAAAAATCTCCACCACAATGGCAATAGCTGTGCTGAAATCTTACCTTTCACGATTTCAGAGTTTAAGAATGTATGATAAAAATGATATTACAGTTGCTAGAGGAGATATTGCCATTCATTTTATTATCGATTGTAGCTTTGTGTTCGAGTTCCACTATCATGCAGCTTGACGTGAAGAATGGCTGTCATGTCATCCATGAAAGCCAGAGTTGTTCCTTCTTTTCAGGCATGCTATTCCTACATTACTCTAATATGTGTCCAAACTGAGGCTGAGAAAAGGTGCTGCTGCAGCTGATTACAGAAAGGATGTTTTGTTAGGCACGTGGCCCACTGATTTCATCAGAAAACCATACAAAAAGTACTGTCATTAATATAACAGATAGAGGGAGCACAAGGCCACACTTAAGACACATTCTAGAGAATCCAGCCATTTTCTATACACCGCTTAATCTTCATTTGGATTCACAGGGGGTTGGAGTCTATCCCAGCTGACTTAGGGTGAAGGCAGGGGACACCCTGGACATGTCACCAGTCTATCACAGGGCTACACAGAGAGACAAACAAGCACACACATTCACAACTACGCACAATTTAGAGTCACCAATTAACCTCAGCATGTTTTTGGACATGCCTGAGAACCCAATGAGACCTCCACAGGGAGAACATGCAAATTCCACACAGACAGGGCCCAGGCCGAGATGCAAACCAGGGATCTTCAAGCTGTGAGGTGATGGTGCAATTCTCTGATAACCAAAGGGAAATACTCGGTTAATAAGTATATGCTAAAATACTGACGGAAAGCTGAAGTTATAGCTGTCAACCTCCAGGTCCAGTGACCTGGTAAGTTTTCCTCCTTTCTTGCTCCAGGGCAGATTTGATACAATGGCGGCATCCATGCGATATTAACTTCCTGTATTGGTATGCCAGTTGTTTGGGCTGGTTGGATTGTAAATGTACATTTAACACACTTGCATAGTAAATAAGTTAAAAAAAAAATAAAAACAACGAATAAATAAATAGCACATATGTATACTTGTTGGTACTGCTTTTTTTGTCTGCTTTGGGAACTCCATTTCATATACACTCGCTGGCCACTTCATTAAGTACACCTTGCTAGTAAATGGTTGCACCCTCTTTTGCCTTTGGAACTGCCTTAATTCTTCATGGCATACTTTCAACAAGGTGTTGGAAACATTCCTCAGAGATTTTGGTACATGTTGACATGATAGCATCACAGATGCTGCAGATTTGTTGGCTGCACATCCATGATGCCAATCTCCCATTCCACCACATCCCAAAGGTGCTCTATGGGATTGAGATGTGGTGACTGTGGAGGCCATTGGAGTACAGTGAACTCATTGTCATTTTCAAGAAACCAGTTTGAGATGATTTTAACTTTGTGACATGCTGCATTATCCTACTGGAAGTAGCATCAGAAGATGGGTGCACTGTGGTCATAAAGGGATGGTCATGGTTAACAGCAATACTCAGATAGTCTGTGGCATTTAAACAATGCTCAGTTGGTACTAAGGAGCCCAAAGTGTGCCAAGAAATTATCCCCCACACCATTACACCACTACCACTAGCTTGAATCGCTGATACAAGGCAGGATGGAGCCATGCTTTCATGTTGTTTTACTGCCATCTGAGTGTCAGAGCTATAATCGAAACTCATCAGACCAGTCAACGTTTTTCCAATCTTCTTTTATCCAGTTTTCTCAGCTGAAAGGACTGGCACCCGGTGTGGTCTTCTGCTGATGTAGGCCATCTTCTTCAAGGTTGGACATGTGCGTTCAGGGATGGTATTCTGCATTCCTTGGTTGTAACCAGTGTTTATTTGAGTTACTGTTGCCTTTCTATCATCTCCAACCAGCCTGCTCATTCTGCTCTGACATTTCACATCAACAAGGTATTTTGATCCACACAACTGCTGCCCACTGGATATTTTCTCTTTTTCAGATCATTCTTTGTAAACCCTAGTAATGGTTGTGCATGAAAATCCCAGTGCATCAGCAGTTTCTGAAATACTCAGACCAGCCCGTTTAGTACCAACAACCATGCCACGTTCAAAGTCACTTAAATCCCCTTTCTCCCCCATTCTGATGCTTGGTTTGAACTTCAGCAATTTGTCTTGACCACATCTATATGCCCAAATGCATTGAGTTTCAGCCAAGTGATTGGCTGATTAGCTATGTGTTAACAAGCAATTGAACAGGTGTGCTTTGTTGCACAGTTGTGACACAAATTTTGGGATACATGTGGAAATAATTCATTGTTTTTGGAAAATACATGACAAAAATGCTAAATCAGACATTTTACTTTCTCCTCTGTACAAAACCAAACCATGACACCAAAATCAAGGTATGTACTAAACATAACTTTTAGTAACTGTTACATCGCTACTGTAGAGCAGTGCTACACAAAAAGACAACCAACTAATACAATATTTCCATTCTCGAGCCATTTACATGAGTACCAACAAAGAGAGTATTGTTCAAACTGAACGTGTAACATATGTGGACCATTCACAGGGCTGATGCTTCATCATTATACTTCTAATCAGTATACTAATTCTAACAGAGTCAGTCACTAGTGTGGACTGGTGTTTCACTTTTCACACTTTGAGTGCACAACTGTGTAGCTACTGCAAAGACACATTCCACAGCATGTCCACTCCTCCAGTGGTCCACATATATTTGTGTACATTTGTGTACATTCAGTCTAGCCACAACCATCTTTTGTTCTTGAAGGATGGTCATAGATAGAGCTTTTTTTAAAATTCTCCCAACTAATTTTAATTATCTTCAGATCTGCTTAGTGTGACAGCAGTAAAATGTGATTCATCTTAGTTTTATATTAATCAGACCATTCATCAAGTTCCCCTGAACTGCATTTGTTGCATTATAATGTACAGCAAAACACTGATGAAAGCCAAAATAGAAAAACAAGAATCAAAAACATGGCTGGGAATCCCAAGCCTTCTCCAAATTCGTATCCTATCTGCAATGCTTTGAAGCACTCTATCATCTTTCTGAACATCTCTTAAATGTACTATTCTACAAAAATAACATTGCAGCTCTTAAAATACCACATTCAGAAGACTTGCTTGGTGATCAAATTTACCTCCAGGGGTTGCACATACACACCCTGCTACACTCATACTGGAGTGGTTATTGAAAGTCTTTGTCAGAATGCTCACAGCTCTCTCAGCGCTCTCAAATTTAGCTTTACAGGTCGCACACACACAAATATATATATATAGTTGTGACTCAAAGTTTGGCTGGTGTTTGGGAGATTTAACGAGAGGACGCTGGCATTTCAATAAAACACAGGGATGGTTTATGGTTCACCCTGAGCTCAGCTCGGTCACTTAGGAGCCTCATCCTCTCTGGTTATTAATTCTCTATCTCAGAATGTGTGTGTGTGTGTGTGTGTGTGTGTGTGTGTGTGTATGTGTGTGGGTATGTGCGTGCGTGCGTGCGATTTCTTGCCTACTCCCTTCCTCAGCCATTTCGGCTTCACTTGTACTCTTTTCTGCTTGTTCTCATTCCTCTGTCTGTCTCAGATGAAGACATATGAGAACACTCCCTGGAGGGTTCAGTGGTGTGGTTGTGGCAGTGCAATAAAGAATCTGGAGGTCAAGCATACACCGATATCCTTGGCCCTTCTTCCTAGTGCTACACACATACGTATGCAAACACACATACACGCACACACACACACGAACAGGTCAAATGTGCAACGCTAGAGTTGGTTACATAAACCAGAAGGCCGTGGCTGGCATGAAGCAGCTAACATCTAAGAGGTGTGTGTGTGTCTTTGTGTGTGTACGTGCATGTCTGTGTGTGTGAGGGTGTTGTACCCTCTCTTCCAGTAAAAACCACCAGGGACCTTGTTTGTTGTCTGCACCCCACAAGGGAAACACTGTCAGCTTTACAACCAGCCAGTTCACACCACACACACACACACACACACACACACACAGGATTCTGTCTGATAAACAAGGTCTGTGTCTTTGTGTGTGATAGTGCTTGGACTGAACTTTCCCACCTTTAGTGTGTGTGTGTCTGTGTAGTGTCTGAGAAAGTAGTATGATGGAAGCTGAAGGGCTTTTATAAGCCCAGCAGGTCCAACCCAGGACCTGACACTGACTGGCACCATGTTACTGATACTGTAGGACACGCTCTCACACACAGATCAGTCAGTGGTGCAGTCACTGAAAATTAGCCTTTTGTCCTTTTCTCTCTCGGTTATTCTTTTTGTTTTATCATACATGATCGTTTTACAGTTACATATATATTTGTGTCATTGGTTGTCATTGTGACTTTTGACCTCCAGACCAATGACTGCTGTTATTAAAATCAGTCCAGTGTATAAGTTTGGCAAACGGAATAGCTCTGCAGTGCATAAAGAAGAAAACTGCATATTTGCACCCAACCTGTTCTTTAATGTTATATAGGTGGTTACAAACCTTGTTGTAAAGCTCCAGTAGGACACTGATAGACATGTAGTGTTGAGGGTAGGGCATACCGTAGCTTCAAGACCCAACCAAATGAAGCAAACCAACAAGCAAACAAAAGAAACCCCCACAAACTATAATCATGATTCAAAGTAGAACTTAAGGCCCCAGGGTGAAAACAAACTGAAGTGTGCCTTCTCCAACCTATCCAATGCTTTTGAGCCTGTTTTCATAGATTAAAAATATTTTTTTCACAAATATTCTTTGTGTGTGCAAGTTACGGAGTTGCAAAAGAAAAATGACAAACAAATTCTGTGGCCATCTATGCCAGGCCAGATCACAAATATCACAGCAAAACATTTTTACATGAAATCTGAGCTGTTCCAAGAGTGAAGAGGTTACTTTTGGGGTTTGCTTTCAGCCAACCATTGAGACGATTTCTGAAGATTTATTTTTTTTTTCCTGTGGAAAGCTGTAGGTGGCTCATGCAAGTAAAAAGTCATGGTGAGATTTGGAACAAAAAAGGCAAAGAAAATAACATTCAGCTTGGCAAATATTGGAATTTCCTTTTAAGACTGAATATGGCGTCCTATAATTTAACGTGTACCTTGTGTCTTGTGCATAACTATCATTTTCTTTCTCTTTCTGTATTTTTACAGCAACATGCAGGGAATGAGCTGGGTCCCAGTAGAGGTACGTCTTACAACAGGGGGGACTCCCAAACCTAATATCCACAACACAGAGCCTCCTGCTGTAAAGGTGAGCCTCCACATGAAAATGTGCACTCTTCAATCATTGCTTTTATGAATATGATACAGACCGACCATAAGTTATGCCAGCTGTATATCACATGGAGAGGTCACAGCACTTTATTGTTACAGTGTAAATCTAGTGCAGGTTTATTTGGGCAGTATATCTGAACACTAAACTGGTAACACGTTATATGGTGGAATAGGAGATGAAGTCTGGGATATCAAGTTTGTTAGGGAGGTAAATTTAAACCCACTGTGTATGTACAGCATATGCAACATTTACTGTGCTGTATTTGAACATCATATAATACCGCGTCATTACTCAGCTGCCTCCTGGCATGGTGGTGTGTGCATGTGTGTGTGTTTAGTGTGTATACTAAAGATCTGATGGGTGACGGCATTGTTCAGCATCGCAACATAGCTGCTGGCTGTGTGTGTGTGTGTGTGTGTGTGTGTGTGTGTGTGTGTCACCATGAATGTCAAAGATCTTTTATCCAAACCCTCCACCCCCACCCACTGCCAACACACACACACACACACACACACACACACACACACACACACACACACACACACACACACACACACACACACACACACACACACACACACACACACAGAAACACCAGCAAAAAAAATGTCAGGGTGTCAGGCTGAATGACAGCAACAAGGGCCACAATCCGATTTGACAGGGCGAGCTTATATCACTGTACAAGAAGTGATATAAACACATGTAGACACCCAAATAGGTTAGTGAAGAACTAAAGCATTAAATTACATTAAGTACGGATAATTCAGAATGTTAATTTTAATGGTATGAGTTATGCACAAACAATTGCACCTAATACAATGAATGCAGGCATACTAGCAACGTGATAGCAGTCATATTAAGACTAGTGGTAGTGCTATGTTTAAAACTCATTTACATCAATCTGCTTGTCATATTACAAACTGTTTATTTGTAGTCATTAACATACTTCTATAAGTAAGTAAATAAGCCAGATTTAGCACAAGTGCTAATTTCCATCCGCTGTCCCATTTCCATCTGCAGCTGTAGTTGTACAGCTGGGATTAATACTCTCTTCCATGGACACGTGGAGATTTTCCAAGTCTGGCATCAACAGGTCCTGCTTTTTGCAGCAGCAGTTTTACTCCTTAGCAGCAGAGCAGTGAGCACAGGAACTCAAGTTGTTTTCTCAGGTATGTTGTCTCTCAAGATGGTCCTGCTGTCTTTCTGCCTCTGCCTTTACTCTCCGTACCTCATCTTCCATTTGATTTAGCTCCTCAGCTACACCCTCGGGTCCAGTAAATACGACTGACCATCACAACAAAATGACTTGCAATCGTCTTCATAATAGTCCACAGGGTAATCTGCCATTAGGTTTAGCTGTTGAGCTAACACGTTAGCAAACCGGCTTGTGTGGTTGAAAATGCCAGTGATTAGGTCAGACCTAAAGACAAACGTTTAAAGTAGTTAATGTTAAAATCTTTTACATTTGTTTTGGAGAGGTGCTGGGAACTTGCACCAGTCCCAGTCAGTCAGTTTCCTCAAATGTCCACAAAGGAGGTGAAGACTGCAAAGTTATTATGATCTATAGGGTCTATAATGGTCACATTGCTACGAAATATACAAACCAGAATTATTATTTAAAGACGTGTCCAGATCCCCTCTGTAAGACCAAATACTAAAGACTAAAATGCTTCCTCACAAGTAAAAGTTCTTTGGTTAAAAAAAAAAACTTCAGAAGTCTGAAATTGTATGTGTTAATATATTAGATATAAAGCTGCTACTGCATGTTGCATTGTAACATCACCAAATCATCATCTTTTTCATTTTGTTGCTTTTTCACAAGCATTGTAACAAGTAAATTGACAGTCTTCACATGACATTTGCTATTGTGTCTCACCAAATCTTGCAGATTGCAAAACCTGAATGCTTCTTCGAGAAGAAGTTGAATACAAAAGTATATTTTCCTGTGCAAATTAAAGTAGAAATGGCAGATAGCAGAGAAATAAATGATCCAACATAAAAAAAAAAAACAGGTGGAGAAAACTATGTGGACTTCCAGTTTACTGTAAGTGTATGATATGGGCTGCCATTAGCCTTCACCATTATCTCATTTATTTGTGGTTTTCATTCCAAGCAATCATTGTTACTTCAATGGATAAACCACCTTAAAGCTTTTAAAATGTTCAAGTCCTTTTTTTGCTGTTCAAGCTCATGAAAGGATTCCTTCAGTGGCAGCAATTCTAGGAATATCTTCTCATTCACCACATCAGCTAGTGTGTCTCCATCTTCTTTCCCTCAATCCAGTTCACATTGTGTTGTAGTGCCAATTATACAAACATCTTTACAAAATCAAACTGCTGCCTTCTCATTCCGCTTCCCTACAAGATGAAGCCTTTCATAATTGGAAAGATAGCTCTTAACAAGCGCTGCGTTAATTTTTCTTTCCTCCACTATGTCCCTCCGCAGATTCACCTCACCATCTCCTCATCCCTGTCATTTAGGGAGCTCTAATGTGTTAAATGCGAACAACAAAGACAGGATGTCTTGCCATTTTCTGCTTCCCCACTGTTTCCCACGTTGCTGTAGTGGCTAAATTAGACCGAGCCAAACGCAGAAATTAGAGCTCCGAGGCCAGATGTGATATTTGTTTTTCACATCACAGCGTCAGGTAGATGTTCAAAAAAAAAAATAAAAGGAAAATCAAAACTGCTCCCTCATTGTGTTTGGGACTCATTTTGATTCGCTGATGGTGGCCAGCTAATCATTTGATCCTGTTAGAAGAAGTGAAGATGTTTTTGTGTGTTTGTGTGTGATTCTGCCAGGAGAGTTAACAACCGCTGTAAATAGGCCGGGGCTCGGTTTCTTGATTTGTGCGCAGCCGCTGCTGTGTGTGTGTATTTGTGAGTGTGTGAGTCATCTCACTGGCTGTTTTTTCCCTATAAAAGCAATTTGCCCCATGCTCGGGCTAGGCAATGAGCAGATGCTACCATTGTAAATGATGATGCGAGGGGCCATAATAAAGAGTTGATAAACACAGAATTACTGCTGGGCTGTGGGCATGCAGAGAGAGGGAGGGAGGGAGGGGGGAGGAACGAGGAGGGAGAGAAAGTGAGAGGAGAGGAGGGGTGTCACACACAATAAAGCAGAGTGAAAATGTAAACCAGAGATATAAGTAAGTCTCTCAACCTGTTTTATGTTTAATAAGTATAAAGCAGAAGGAATGGGCAAATGGGTGATTATGATAAGTTATTTAAAATCCCTTTTTATTTTCCTGTGTAGATTTTTAAAGGCATTTAATAAAGACACCATAAATATGAATACATGAAGATCAATGGACTTGTTGTAAGGGGTATTATTTAACCTCAGACAACACTTGTAATAGCTTGTTTTGAGACTGTGGACGAACTTTCAGAAGTCAAATGTTTCGGATGTCATCTGCCCATTAAATAGCCATTATCATCATACGTCATTCTTATACATGTGGAGCACTAGGGACCTGCTTCACCTTCTAGAGACCTCAGTAGGCTGATAAAACCACATTTTATGGTAGCAGAGCCGCGATTCTGCACTTGCAAAGAGTCAGGTCAGTTCACTTTCATCCAGAAGACTTCAGTTTCAGTTCCATTTCCAACCACTGAGATATAGATATATACACTACTGTTCAAAATTTTGGGGTCACCCAGACATTTTCATGTTTTCCATGAAAATTGACACTTTTATTCAAGCGCTAACAAAATTGTACAAGGGTTTTCTAATCATCAATAAGCCTTTCAACATGATTGGCTAACACAATGTACCATTAGATGGCAGGAGTGATGGTTGCTGGAAATGGTACCCCTATGTAGATATTCCATTAAAAACCAGCCATTTCCAGCTGGAATGGTCATTTACCACATTGACAATGTCTAGACTGTATTTCTGATTAATTTAAAGTTGTCTTCATTGAAATAAACTGTTTTTCTTTCAAAAATAAGGACATTTCTGATTGACCTCGAACTTTTAAGTAGTAGTGTATATATATTTAGTCTTGTTTTCACTTTCACTCTCACAGACTGATTTTACTCAGTTTCCAGTGAGTGTTTAAGTTTAGGCATCAATAATTCTTGGTTAGGTTCAGAAGAGGATCATGGTTTGGTTTAAAATGTGTTTCTATGCGTTAGTTCTAAGGTGACAACTCATGACAACTCTCAGCGTGTGCTTTGTTGATGTAATTGGGGTTACTTTTTGTTTATCAAGGATCACAATGGATGGTGACACCTACTGAGCCTACTATAAGATGGATGAGGTCCTTGCTTTCTCTTAAGTTTGGTAGTATAAGCTAAAATCAGCCATTTAATGTGCTGATAACATCCAATCAGGTGGCACAACATTGCAAAGTTAACTATGTTATTAACTAGTGTGAGTTTTTTTTTCTTTTTTCTCGCTTTTCTGAACACAACATAGCCAGGATCAATCACACTATTTTTGACATTCTTCTTTCTAGTAGTTGGTTCCTAGCTCTTCCTACTTAATGATGACATCATGCAGGTTGTGAAAGAAGGCAAGTTATGATTGGCCAATTATCAGCATGTAGTCTGCCTCATCTTTATGATGCCATCGGGATCATTCTTAATATGTAAGATGTTTAAGCAGAAACCCTGTGTTTCAAAATCAGGACAGGTCTTTAAAACGAAATGGGCTTTATTAGAAAGAGGGGGTCTTTTACTTGTGTTGTGAGAAATGTAGAATCCCATATTTTTTTTTCTTTTCTCCACTTTGAAAGTACCCTGAGTAATAACTTCACGTGACTTGTTTAGGGGAACTTACATAACTGCATAAGGTCATGTTTTTATTGTTGTGTTGTAACTGTGCACATAGTAAGCTCTAAATGCAATTAACATAGTTTACCATGGTAAATCCTGAGAGGTCTTAATACACATTAGTGCAACAATATTGGCTACAGCAGCTTTATTTCAAATCTTTTGACACTGATGTTGGTTATAGGCCTGCAACATCATCTCTTTTTTGTCATGTCTCACACAGCCTTCCTTTTTTTTCCTTTCTTTTTTGCTGGAGGACTGTTTTGATGCCACTGTATACCAAGTGTCTTGTAAATGCAGTGACCTCTGACTCATCGGGGACCTATGAGTGTGTGTGTTTGTGTGAGAGCAAAGCTATGTCCCCAGGATGTTAGTCAAAGGGCTGCAATGTGGACCCTTTGAAGAGCCTGTTCACCAAGTAGTGTATTTTTCTTCACCCCCATCCAAACATCTCCAATCCCACCCTACGTTTGATGTTTATTGGACATATTGTATGACAAAACACGACAAACACAGAAATAAAGATGGGATGAGTGCTCTTGTGGACACACATACGCTTGCTTGAAAACCTCCTTAGAGAGTGGACAGAGATGATAGGAAGGCAAAGGGGGGAAGATTGAAAGATGAAGATACATGCAAGAAAGCTTAGGAGAGAGAGAGAGAAAGACATAGCTGGAGAAAAAGAAAGGGTGAGGGAGAATCTCCTCCCTTTGGCAACAGTTCTGGTGCCTCTTTCATGTCCTCCATGCTTGGATCTGAGGCTCTGTCTCCTAGCAGGGCCTGGTGTAGATGTGTGCAACTAAGTGCTGGCTAATTTCCCTTTGGATCTCCCAGCCGTAGCCTCTGATTTCCCCATACCAGTCCTCCAACACCATTGACACCACTGCTTCCATCCTTGTCTCCGTCTCTCTGTGGATGGCTCTGTTGCAGTGATGGGAGAAAACAGACAGCACTTTTTGCTGTGTATTGTTACTGCATGCATGTGGTTGATGTGGACAGTGTATACTTACATACATTTATTTGGAGTGTAATTCATATAGTGTTTTATTGTCCTTAGGCATATGTTCATCCATAGACTGTCATGATATTACACACTGCTTTATTCAGTCTCTCCACTTCAAACAGGAGTAGCACACAGTGATGTAGTGGGAAGATGACAGAGAGAGGGAGGAAAGACAAAGGGTGGGAGGGTGGACGAATAAAAGCTGCTTCCAGCCACAGCCGAGTTTAGGAGGAGTCTGGAAAGGGGGACATATTCCAATGCAAATAACAAAATGGCTGCCTTTCATCAACGCTTATTTCATTCTGTTAAAAGGGGGGGAAAAAAACAAACAAAAAAACAAAGTGATGAGGCATATGTGTAAATCTCTGCTTGCAGCAAGCCTTTTGATATGGCAGAAAATGTCCCGGGGTTGGATGATAGACAATGTGTGCGCTACACTGTGGATTTTCATATTTGACTTTTCTACTTGTTTGTTTTATTTTTATCTCCATTTTTTAGT
This sequence comes from Amphiprion ocellaris, assembly GCF_022539595.1. Classification (NCBI taxonomy): domain Eukaryota; kingdom Metazoa; phylum Chordata; class Actinopteri; family Pomacentridae; genus Amphiprion; species Amphiprion ocellaris. The sequence goes on along the minus strand of NC_072781.1, from coordinate 26,636,651 downwards.
CAGAATACCATTTAAAGACACTTTTCACACAAATAGGACAATGTGTAAAATCCATAATTTCTGCATAAGATGTTTTCTCTCATCTGCAGTCACAATAGAGCGTTTATGCAAAGCACGGGAGGAAGGTGGAATGGCTAAATTGAACACAAAAATCAAATTGACTGCAGTTACACTGAGACAATATTGGCTACTACATCACTAAATAGGCTGGTAATTTATGCATTATGCAAAACTGAATGTGGACAATGTATTTATACAATGTGCATTTGTTTTCCCCCAGTAAATCAAACTGGGACCTAAATGCAGAAGCTTTGCCCATGTGTTTGTCACAGTATATGACACATTCATCTGAAATTGCACTGATACACGGCAGTGCACCCACAAGTTATGCAGTCAGAAAAAAAGCTGGAAAACAATGAAGTATCCAAAACAGAAGTTCCCACCATTTTGCTTGTGATCCCATTCGATGGAATGCAACTATAGATACACACATGCATACGTATGATCCCACTGCATATATATGAGCTATGGGGTAAAACAACACCGACATGGGAACATTCACAACAATCAGAGAGAAAATAGTACGGAGAAATTTTAAATATGTGTAAAAATATACATATTTATTTTGGCAAGGTTACATTTTTTTAAACGTTGATTACTCTGGTAATAATTTTGTGACCCCTTGTGAGGGTGCCAACCCCAGTAATGGGAACCATTTAATTCATATGCCATCTCTGTAGAAAAGCAGCAGCCTGTCAGCTGACTGTCAAATGTACTTTGTATAACTTTCTTTGTGTGGGCAAAGGCCCTGAGTCCAGCAACCCACTGGTCCCTATAGGAGCAGCAGGAGTAGCAATGGTTGTAGTATTAGTAATAACTTGCACACATAAACACGTACACAAGGTCCATTAGCAGGCTGGCCAGCTGTCAGAGAATATGTGTTTTGTTTGCCTCTGCAGTTGCAGCCAATCACCAAGCTTCGTTTGATGCAATTAAAGAAGACGTCAGTACTGTGCTGTCATTGGCCGAGAGGAGCAGCACAAGAGCACGGAGAATGCACTTTACCAATGGAGACAGTAATTAGCACAAGCTGGTCATTAGTACACACAGTCCTATAGGTATAGACACACACGCACACACACACACACACACACACACACACACACACACACACACACACACACACACACACACACACACACACACACACACACACACACACACACAAGGATGGGCAAGCTGCCATCTGAGGGGTGTTTGCTGTTCATTTCAGCCGATGTCATATAAAGAAGTGAAGCATAGGCACATCCCAGCCATGATACTGTGCAACAGTGTGTGTGTGTGTGTGTGTGTGTGTGTGTGTGTGTGTGTGTGCAGATTTATTAAAATGAGTTCTAAACATGGCCCATCTCTTTGAGGGTCCCATGAAGAGGTCCTGCAGTGAGCCTTTTAATGAAGGATCAGAGCAGACCCTTCTAAGATGTCAAACAAACTCTCTCTATCTCTCTCTCTCTCTCTCTCCCTCTCTCTCTCTCTCTCTCTCTCTCTCTCTCTCTCTCTCTCTCTCTCTCTCTCACACACACACACACACACACACACACACACACACACACACACACACACACACACACACACACACACACACACACACACACACACACACACACACAGAGGCATTTGCCATAAACCACCCCCTCCCAATAATCCCTCTCACTTCTAATGGTAGCCATTTGCCATTCATTAAGATCAAAATGCTGTTTTCTGCCAGGACAAATTGCAAAGCTATTCCATTCACAGCTTGAGAAAGTCCTGACACTCTGCTGGGTTTCTTTGGGCTGTTTGAGCACCCAAGCAGGGCTGGCTAATGTGGCTAACAGGCTCTGAATTGTGTGGTGTGGCAAAGTGGAAGGAAGAGGGAAAGCTGGAGGGGAAAAAAGGAGATTTTTTTTAATGTTCCCTCTGCAATGATTTAGTGTAGGAGTTTAACATCTTTTGTCAAGCTGAATTAAGATTTTCCTGTAGCACCATTTACGTGTGAGAATACACAGCAAATTCACTTTAATGGCTTTTCAGTAACATATGAAACATTTTTTTAAAATAATAGCGTAAACACTATTGAAAGCAATGCACTGAGATCAGTGTAGATGTGAAACGAGGACTATTTACAAACTAATCGTTCTTGAATTATCAAACTAGAAGTAACCTCATCAAAGTGACACTAACTTTTACTATTATTGTGCACATATTCTCATAATGTATTTAGACAGGAACACTATAGTGACCACCTTTAAAAAAAAATACACATACATCTTCAAGTACAAAAGAAAATCCAGTACAGCAGCACATACTATCCAGAAAAAGGAGTGAGTCAGTTACCAATAGCTGAACAATGCATCACTCGCTGACATCTTTGTTGGACACACCTTTGTAGTTCTCGGTTGACAAGATTGCCTCATGCAGTTGTTCTCAGTTTGGAAGCTGCACATTCTTCCAGCAAATCTGCTTCTTTACCCCTTTGCAAAAGTGCTCCATTGCATTGAGATGCAGCAACTGTGGATGCCATGAGCTATGTATAGTTTGCAGTATGACAGAAGATCCTGCCGGTGAAGCCACAAGAAGTTAGGCTGAGGGTTACTTTTAAAGAAACAGCAAAGTTGCAAAGTGAGAGGAGACACTGGCATTTCCCCCCATTCTGAGTGGTTCTATTTTAATTGCGTTCTTGTTTTTCTTCAACAAACAAACATGAGGTGGTGCAGTGTTTGGCCAGAAGCAAGGAGGTTCTTGTTCCGAACCTGCAGGTCAGATAGGCCCTTTCTGTGAGGAGTTTGTTCTCCCTGTGCTTGTGTAGGTTTTATTCCGATGCTTGAGTTTCCTCGCAGTCCAAAGATATTTATGGTAGATTAATTGGTGATTATAAATTGGTCATAGGCGCGAGGGTGAAGGTGTATAGTGGTTTGTCTCTTTGTGTTATTCTTGCGATGAACTGGGAACCTGTCACACACACACACACACACATACACACACACACAAAGTACGTTCTCTCAGTGACTTCCTCAGTGTCTGCAGCAGTCTCTCTGTTCCCTTATTCCCATTGTTCTGTGTGTTTTTTTTTCTTCTTGTGATCCTCCAGCAGTAATGTGTATGTATTCACACACACCCTGAGCCACAGTGTGTCTGTGGTCGGTGTGTGTGGTGCAGGTGGGTGAGGGGGTGGTAATTAACAATGACATCTCCTGAGCCAGGTCTAATCAGTGCTGTCTTCTCCTCATATGCTATATTTATCTCTCCTCTCTTTCCCGGCTATCATAGTTATTATCACTTCATCTCTGTCTTTATTTACCTCCTCTACTCTCTCCTCTACCAGCCCTTTATTTCTTTTTCACTTATTCTCTGGAAAGATATGATTAGAAAGAGATAACAGATCAACACAGGCTACAGACGTTTCCACTCACAATAGCTTGCTTACAATATAGTTATTCTCTTCTTTAATTCCTTTGAGAGGGGAAGATGTACAAGATTGATGGTTTAATCAGGTTTTAGAAAGCTTTGTTAATTGGAAAATTATGTCCTAACACTAATTTGACAGTCAAAGGTTAGGTATTTTACTGTATGTGCTATATGTGTGAGCATTCCAGGTTAATTAGAATTTTCCTCTAATTTTGCAATATTGGGAAGATTGAGTCTTCACTCGAGTCCTGAATAGATATGTACATACAGCTAAATGTGTTTTTTAAACTGCACAGTAGAGACAGTAGCAGTGTGCCACAATTTTCAGACAAGAAGATGCACTAATCTGATGTTGAATTAATTTGGGCATTAATTTGGTATAATTGAAAATATGTACACAACCCAGCTCATTTGTGGTAGGAATTGTCCATTGCATTCAAAGCTTGTAAATAGAAACGTAGAAATATGCTAAAATAAGGGTACTTGGACGAGGAAGACTTTTTATACCCATGGTCCTTGAATACCATATGCACCCTTACAGATGACAGAAAAGATTTCTGTTTAAGAAACATAAACCCAAAAGCAACAACAACAAAAACACATTTTGTTTGTGAATACACTCATGTTACAAAGTGTTGAACTATTGTTGAGTGCTATAGGTCTATTAACATGGTTTATACCATTTGAATTATGACGATTTGTGCTGTCAAATGATGTGTATTAACCCTGATGAGCATTAAGGGGTTAAGGCTAGATAGCTACATTGGTTGTGTCTTCTCTGTTTTTGGAATTAATTCTTTACAGTCATCAAATACATGTGTTAGACATCAAACTGCTCTCACATTTGTGATCATCATGTTTCAGAGTGAAAGAAAGAACAGAGAGAAATGCTGAGGTAGGGTTATCTAGTGGTTAGATAAAGCTAAGGATCCAAATACAATGTCTGGCTTTGACTAAAGTCCTTGTACTAATGTGACGTTATCGAAACTGGCAGACATCCTTCAAAAGATGAATGATCAACAAGACAACAACCAATCAGTAGAATAAACTTTGGCTCATGAACCTGATCGTATCTTACCTGTTGGCCAACAGATCAAGCAGTCCAGCCAGTTGGGTTTGCTTCTGTTTTCCACACAGGTAGATTTTTGATTCCAGTAAATCCATGGAGAGAGACGAGAGAAGTGTGTTTCATGGTCAGATTGGTCACCTGGTTTGATATAGCGACACCTTCTTAAAATTATCTGATTATGTCATGATACTGTAGAAAACCCTGAGAGTTCCTTAATGGCTCAGACACACATAAGAACCAATTATGTATGAATGTAATTTCTGGCTGATGACTGATTGGATTAGTTCCTTTCCTGCTTTTGTTAATTGGTGTTGAATCTTTGAATCCAGTAGTTGTCCTGCCAGCCTCTCCATCCAGGATCTCAGACTAAGTAAGCTTTTAATTGTGTGTAAACAACACAAGTTGGTGGTTGTCTCCATGTTTGTTTTGGGTCAAGAACACTGAACAGGTTTTGTTGGGTTGTCAACCTGCAGAGGTCAAGTGAGTGCTATCTTGTCTTGTCTACTTGATCAAATATTTTTTGCTATATCATGGCTGTCAAAGACCAAAAAATTTGTAACAGTTGGTGGAAACAGTTTTTATGTGATTTATCCAGTCTTTGAAGTTAAATTATCCAATAACTTTTTTTTTTTTTGCTTTTTCATTTTCCTGCATTTTGATTATCATTATAACAGTTTAGTTAAAATTATTATTCCATGGCACAGTCAGAACTGAAAAAGGTTTTTAGATAAATCTCTGACAAATCTTTGAAGACATTACAACAGAAGTGACAAGTGGCAGTGTCATACCTCTCTTTAATGGAAGCTTTCAATCAAATCAGAAGATAGTTTTCCCAGTTGTAAAGAAATTGTAGATGTTCAAGTTTGCTGTACATTTCTGCAAATGATTACTCAAATTGTAGCTTGACTAACTGGTTGTAGGTTGTGGGTATAAGCCTGCCAGTGGCTGATCATTTCCGTCGGCATTCCCCTTCCCCTCCACTATCAGTGTGTAAATGTTTCCTTCACCTGAGAAACAACAACAGCAACCTCCAGGTAGCAACCAGTCACACTGAAAATGAAGCTGAAACCTAATGTTTAGTCAAGCATTTGGATGATGCAATAAGGCAGCTCTTCAAATTTTGTTTGGTGGATCATCCATTTTAATTACAGTGCTTGGCGTGTTCTTGTGTGCAAATGTTCCAATATAATTCCACCATTACAGTTTTTGGGTTAACACTGAAGAGTCTTCCTTCACTTAGCCCCGGCCATGATAAAAGCGACTGGTTTCACAAAATACAAACAAACCAGACCACTTGAAATGATTTTCCGGGTTTTGCAACAAGCCAGAGCATTTTTTCCCCTGATATCAGAATGATGGTGTGATGCAGCCAGACTATTATGTTCTGCAGAATGGAGTGACTAAACAAGACTTCTCAAATTTGTATAGATATTTTCCTGATTTGTCCAATCTTTCTTCTTGTCCAAATTGGCTAAAAAGCTGAGGTTTAAAGTTCATTCTTGACCTCAGTTAAGAAAATAATCTCTTGACAAAGTGGTCAGAAAGAATGGAAACTTGAACATTGAGCGACTAATTTCAACTGACAGTTAGGCAAAATCTGTCTGCTGATGAGGATAATATGATATGAAAGCTCCAGAACAGCTACTAAATGCACCTTGTCGTGGTTTGTTTTCTCAACTGCTCTTTCTGGGATCAAAGCGTGAACTTCGGACCTCAATTTATGATCAGTTTTGGTGACACTGTGTGAGAAATGTTGATTTATTTCTGTGGAAATGTTGGCTTGTGGTGTCATTATGGATTGCAAAATGTTTGAATGTGTTTGAATGCTTTACAAAGAGTAAGGCAACTTGCATCTCCCTAAAAATTCTCATATTAACAGTTTGCCTTGGTCATTGTTCCTGCTACAAATGGCACTCTAATACTTGATGTAAAACATTAAAGGCATTAGGAAAGGAACCACAAGGATGCAGGATTTAGTGGTAATCACATTAAATAGAGGATGAAAATAAGATTCCTGTACTTCCTTCTTTGCAATCAGCCACAGTTTCCTCCCACACTCCAAAGTCATGTATGCTAGGTCAAGTAGAAACTCAATTGCCTGTAGGTGTAAATGTGTTTGCCTGTGTGTGTGTTAACCCTCTGACAGACTGGTGACCCCTTTACCCCAGTGCATGCAGGGATACGACCTAGCCTTTTGCAATCGTGATTTCGTGTTTAATGGATGGATGAATTCACCAAGAATCATCATTTTAAGTGACCCATGAATACAATGACACATATTTTACGCATATCAGTGCTATTAATTGGGACAGTGGAAAAAAATTGCTTGACATATATACATTACTAGTCATAAAACCACAAGTACAACCACAGACTGTAAAAAAAAAAAAAAAAAAAAAAGGATTTCAAATACTGATATTTGCAACAGGGTAGCATGAATAGACAGATGGTCATGTCTTTGTTTTTAATCCATTTTGGCTTACATGTAAAACCATGACGAGATGATAATATTTGCATTTAAAGTGAATATAGGCTCCCTATACCACAATTTCTTTCACTGGCAAATGTCTTTTTTAAGTGTGTGTGTGTGCATGTGTGTGTGCATGTGTGTGTGTGTGACCTGCTCATCACCTGCCAGCAGAAGGCAGGATTGTTGCATCCTTTGTCTCTAACATCCCCCCACCCATTCAGATCCCTTCAGCACACACACACACACACACACACACTAGCGTACACAACACTCCAACGCACAAGACTCTGAAGTGTACTGAGTAAGAGGAAAGCAGAAGGATGGGGGAAAGCAAAATGAAAGCGTGTGTATGTACATATAAATGTGTGTGTGTGTGTGTGTGTGTGTGTGTCTGTGTGTGTGTGTGTGTGTGTGTGTGTGCGCGCCTGGCACTGATGGGGGAACATGATAACCTTGTCTTCGTGCAGGTCTAGGGGGTTGAGCAGAGTGGAGCATGAAGTTTCAGTCCTGCCAAATCCTGCTTTTTAACTGGCCTCAGAAACACACATGCAAATGCACACATACACACACGCACACACACACACACCTACACGCACACGCACACACACACACACACACAAAATAAGGCCCCAGACACTGAGAAGCATGCAGCCAGGTCCAAATGTGTGCATGGGCGCTGGGCCAATGTGTGTTTCTGTGTGTGTGTGCCTTGATGGGAAGCCAAAGAGGGATAGGTATAGAGGTTACAGAGGTAAACAAAGAGAGAAAAGCTTTAAAGGCGGGAAAGTGTGCAAGGTTGTTCAGTGGGTCAGTCTTTACATTTTTACAAAAATCGCCCAAAAAAAGAAGTCAATTGAGGCTAAGTTAAAAGTGAGGGAGACAGAGGGAGAAGAGAACTGAGAGTCTGAAGTAAGTTGCAGTGGGTGTGGGACAAGAGTGATGAGGAAGAGGAGAGGAAAATATAAGAGACTGTAGAGGAGAGGAAAGGAAAAAAGTGAGAGGAGCAAGTCCAGAAGACAGGGTCTGTGTGTGAGCCAGAGAAATGGAGTGTGGAAAGATGAAGAGAGTGTGTGTGACATAAGGAAGGAGGAGAGGAGGGCAAGAAAGAGAGCTCGCGCAGGAGGAAGAATGCAAAACAGCATGAAATAGTGAGAAGAAGAAAGAGACAAAGTGAGAGGGAGAATATGTGTATGTAAGTGAAAAAATGAGTTAGGAGAAGTACAAGTACAGGAAAGTCTCCCCCAGCGCCCACCTGTCTAGCTGTAATGGAAGCCAAATGTTGAAAGGCCTGGAAGTTACATCTCTGGCTTGCAGCAGTCAGGATAGTCCGAGCGATGGTATCCTGGACTCCAAATAACTCCTGCTCGCCACCGATTACATTCCCACTTCCTGCTCAGTCCCACAGGCTCAGGTCAGATAATACTCAGGATTTCTGCTTTCGTCTGTTTGATGAGTTTGCTGTTACGGTAAAGTTGAGGACGCTTGTGCTGCCATGATGGAGAAGGCACTCATATACTCACTCATACAGAGTATGTCTGAGATCACCACGTCATCAGTACAATCAGTCATTAACTGAAAAAATTAATAGACTATCTGGACTATCAGTGCAATGCATAAAGGTTTTTCCGGTTTATTAAAGGTCACATTTCCGTAGAAGTCGTGCTGGATGTCTTTCTGGGTCGGACCTAGAAACATTTCAGTATCACTTTCAACAAAGCACAAGTGTGAACTGAATCATCACATTAACGGATAAACACGCACAAGCAGCGGCACTTTGAGTTGTGTGATTTAAGGAAGGATTTTTCCACATTTCAGTAAAAACATTCATCCAAAAACACCACAGAGAGCATATTATACACATCTCATATGCCAAAATCACAACACACCCTTTGTTCCATGCACTTTGCTCTAAAATTTCAAATCTATTCGGCTACAGAATTAAATGCTGATAATAAAAAAGTTTACTACAATGACAATAGCCACTAACAGCTTAAAGAATAATGTTACTCATCAATAACAACTTTTTCCTGACAAGACGTTACCAGAACTTTCTTCTAGTTGTGTAGATCCATTGTTTTGAAGTTTAATACCTGCAACCTCAGACATACTCAAGATCCATGTGTGTCCCCAGAGAGAGAGAAAGTTGCACACATTTGCACATTGAACAACAGCGCCGGTAACTTAGTAAAATTCTTAAAATTAGAAATTGACCCCTGGACAGCATGTTGGGCGTATTAGTCTGGACCAGGATTCGACAGCTGGTCACACTGCATAAACCTCCATGTCTTCACATCGGACAGGTGAGCTGCTACACACAGAATGCTAGCTTAGTTTCCGGCTGTTTAGGGACTATTTTATTGTAATTTTCTACAAACCTGCAGCATCAGACAGCGGTAGGATCAACATGTCTCCAAAGAGAGAAAGTTGCATGCATTTATGCACGAAGCAGCAACAGCAAGAACTTCATTACTTAGGCTTAACTATGATCCTGACATGGAGAAAGGGCCAATCAGGATCTAACAGTAGTTGAAAATTAACTTTTCGTCCCCTCAGACAGGTGAGTTGTCATGAAGTCGAAGTTTATCAGGTGCAGTTTAATTTTTTCGTACATCACGGCCGTCCTCAGGTTGAGTCTTAAGCTTTCAGTTTTACTGTCTAAGAAATCGGCAATAAACTGGGCTGTTAGTTTACTTTTAGTCCGTTATTGCATTATTATGCTTTATACATTATTGAATGGTCTTGCATGAATAAAACGTTGCATGTGTGTACCGCAGTTCTCTCTGGTACTCTGGGTGGATGTATTATAGCCATGAGGATCATTAATATAAAAGTGATGTCTGAATGAGTAGAAAGTCATCATGTTAAAAGATTGATGAAGCCAGAAATGTTCCATGTCTAGACAAGACTTTATTGAACTAAGCCAATAAAAGTTTAAAAGTAATTTTTACAAGGCCAGCTGTTGTATATGTAGTTTCTGTATGTAAAGAACTGAGTGGCGCAGTACTATGAAGAAAGGACAAAAAAAACCCTGATTCTTCTTAAAGCTTTAAGACAAAATGTAAATACAACTGATGTAAGATGTCTGATGAAGAGCCACAAATCACACTTCAAAGCTACATGCAGACAGTAGACAAATGAGAGTAAAAAATACCTGCAGAAACTGCAATACACTTAAAATTAAAATGTACACTCACCTGCACATCTGTCTAGTCATGCGATTATTCAATCAGCTGATCGTGTGACAGTAATGCAACCTCAAAAGTTGGCAAAAAAGGTGAAAATCAGATGATTGTTGGTGCCAGACAGGCTGGTCTGTGTGTCTCTGAAGTTGCAGATCTTGTGGAACATAATGCAAATGGAATAAATGGGTTACCACGTCAGAGGTTTATGTCAGCTCCCATCAGCCAAGACTAGAAATCTGAAGCTGCAGTGAGCACAGGCTCGCCAAAGCTGGACAGTTAAAGATGGGGGGAAAAAAAGTTAAATAAAGTAGCCTGGTCTAAGGGGTTCCCATTTCTGTTGAGGTTGCAGATGGTAGGCTCAGAACTTGGTGACAACAGCATGAGTCCATAGACTCCACCTGCCTTCTGTCAGCAGTCCAGGCTGGTGGTTGTAGTGGAATAATGTGGGAAATGTGCTCTTGGGTCTTTGGGTCCCTTAAAATCGATCAGTTTAACAATTTATTTAAATATTGTTGCTGGTTGTGTACATCTCTTTATGCCCACAGCTAACCATCTTTCAGTGACTCCCTCCAACAAGAAAAGCTTAAGAAGTGTTGTGCCAACGTGGCGGCTCAGTTGCAAACTCTCTCTGTTATAACAATAACAGTTCAACAAAAAATACTTCTGAAAGCATTTGAGGCGAGAAATAAGCTGCTGAATCTGTCCTCCTTTTAGTTCAATGATGGCTAGTTTAGACGTTTAACGAATATTTCGCAATGGGTCAGACCTCCACTCAGTGCCTCATTTGCATAAAGTAGAAATGAAACTACTTTATGCAAATGAGCTCTGGGGCAGAGCACTGGAACACAGCTTGAAACGCACCGCAATGCAACCAGCATGCAATGTGGTATGTTTCACATAGACAATGACTGGGATGTGAGAAATTTACGGATCCTGTGGACAAGACAGTCCTGGTAGCAGCAAACGGTGTAGCCAGCCCACAAAAGACCACTTTTCAAGACACTGAAAGTGCTTGAGTTTACAAAAAGTCTTGAAATGTTGAATATAATAGTGATAATTGCACTTTGAGTTTACAGTAATCTGCGTATGTAGTAGACAGAAGAAAAATGCACAGATAAATATAAATAAAGCCAACATTTTGGTTAAGTTTACGTATATGTCTATTCATCGATTCAGTCATTCAAAAGTTTTTTAAATTGAAAAACTTTGCTTATTGTGCCAAATATTACGATTTCACAAAAATGTGATTGATCACGATTAATTACAAAGCCTCTAATTAATTAGATACATTTTTTAAATCGCATCTCAGCACTAGTCACAAAGTGATATTATTTTAAACTGGCTTCATGAACATGATAGTGAGTTCAGGGAACGTCAGTGGCCTACTCAGTCAGCAGATCTGCATCTAGTAGAACACCTTTTGTGGTAGAAGACAAGATTGATGTAAAGCTGACAAATCTGCAGAAGTGATGCCATCAATCTTGTCAACGTGGAGCAGATGAAAGTTTCCTAAATCATGTGGAATCCATGACATCAAGAACTGGGGCCGTTTGTGGAACAAGCGAGGCCCAACCCAGTAACACAAAGGTGTTCCTAATAAAGTGCTTAGTTCATTTTATACAGTAAATACTTACAGCCAGTGAGCATGAATGTTCTTCTATACGCCTCTGTGTGATGTTTGTGTGGGAAACTACTTTTTTTCAGCAGTGCAGTTTCTTCATATTCTCAAAGTGGGATATTTAGGCATAAGTGGTTTACTGCATAACATGACATAACATATATAGGGATATGCTTCAGTGAAGTATAGCAAAATAAGAGAATTGTAAAAATATTTCGTTGCGATGACTGAAGACAACAGTTTAGAAATAATTCTGTGTGACTAGTCAACAGGATTACCTTACATTTTTAGCTGTGAAAGAGTGGTAATTGGAGGGGAAATCAACTGGCATCTTCTGGTGCAGACAAATGGAGTCAGTTTCAAAGTACCAAAAACTGTAGTTCCTTTAATGACCACTTGAGGCTGGATCCAAAGGTGAATCTATCCGAACAGACCCCATATTGTTATGTTCAACTTTTGAAAAATTAACATGTTAAGAAAACAGCTTTGGACACTACATCAATTTTTTGTGTTTGTGACACCTGTATGGAAGTAGAATTTCTATGTAACTTATCTATTTAAATTGTATAATCTAATCATCTAATTATATAACATTATGCATAATTCATTTTGAGTAGCAGGTGGGCACAATCACAGGACAATGCATGACCCAGAGAATTTGCATGGCCCACCCCAACTCTTTCCACAACACTCTACCTGATCATTTTTGGATTACCAGGGAGTTATAAGGAGTCAGGCACAGGTGACAGTTAAAACATAAAAGACACTCTTCAGGCAGCCTATGGGCAGAGGTGGGTAGAGTAGCCAAAAATTGTACTCAGAGTAACGTTACTTCAAAATAATATCACTCAAGCAGAAGTCAAAAGTAGTCATCCAAAAAATTACTCAAGTAAGAGTAAAAATGTATTTGGTGAAAAGACTACTCAAGTACTGAGTAATTGTTTGATTGTAATGTCCGATTTATCTTTTTAGAAATGAAGTGATCAGAAGACAAAAGTGTAAAATAATGTGCAAATTCTGGTATACAGTTTTTTTTTAAGGGGGGACTAGACTGATTGGCCAACGGAAGTGAAGCCTGGATTACAATCTAGAAACATATTCTGTGCTAAGGATGCCATTACTGCACGGCATATTTACATAGCTGACAGCTGTTCGCTGTTATGTAATATAATATATATTTATATAATATAATTATGTTTAATAAATGTTAAAGGCACAATTTGTGAGATTTTCAAAGCTTTTATCCTGACTTTCAGGATCTTACTCCATGTAATACTGGACCAATGAAATTTCATGAACTGTCTGAGATGATCTGAGTTAGAAGACATTGCAATTAGACTTAAAGTAATTTTTTATATATTTAGTAGGGCGATCTGTACCTACTTCATCTTTAACCAAGAAAAATCACATCTGCTCTGAACTCTGTGAGGCCATCTTCAAAGTATTTTTATTTCAAGTTTTACCCCCCACCATCAACACACCTTCCACCCTGTCACCTCCCCCTACTCTGTACCCAGTGTCATTTGATCGTGACATGCAAAATAGACTGTCCCGCTGCAAATGATCAGACAATCTTATGAGTAATTGAATATTCAAAGCGTTCAAAAAATGAGTCATAAGACTAGATATGATATTTATTTGATATGGAAATGTTTATACATATGCACTGCAGCTTATTAATTATTCATATTGTCTTGTTTTCTTCTGGTTGTCTGTAATATACATTATGTATTCTCTTCCGACAGACACATCTTTTGAAATAGTAGGAAAAAAGAGGTAAAAAGAAAAAAAAGGGAAGGATCAGTTGGCGTCTCTCACTTTGACTACAAAAGAGTGAAAGAGGGAAAAACTTCATTATATGGACGAATGACAGGAAATGTGAAACACGACGACAGAGAGACACCGAATGTGGGCCTTTTTTTTCCCACCTCGGTTTCATGTCTCTGTCGCAGAAAAACAGAGAAGGCGTCTCTGTGGACCACACTATCCACACACACACACACACACACACACACACACACACACACACACACACACACTGACCCTCTATCTTATAAACAGCGCCACCAACCATCAACTGTCATTTTTATTCACTGTCTCCCTCGCTCTGTAATCACCCTGACAGACAGTGTATTGCCACCATGTTGCTACAGCAGCATAAGCACACAAACTGGGAGTTAATGCCTTTATCACTGGTGTCATTGCTTTGTCAGGATTTTAACATGAAAACCTTCGACAGCCCATCATTTAAACTGCCACATTTTGGCCTTATGTTGAACGGTAATTAATATTTTCATAATGTCACTTTAAACATGGTAACTTTCTCTTTGCTGAAGTCACAATTAGGTAATATTTAATGACCATGAGCTTCACGTTGAATGATATCTTACAATTTCTAAAGCCTATCCAGAAGCCTGATTTTTACAAGTCTAAACAAACTTTTTCATGCGCTTTAAAGAGGCATGAATTAGACCATGACAGTTGCACACTCCTACTACTATTTAAGGTTAAATGCAGACCGTACAGTTTTGAAATACTTGTAATTTACATGAATACATGAATTCTCCTACTTTTCATTGGGAAATATTGCACTTAATTTATTTGACAACTAGAATTAGCAGTTTTTCTCAGCATTACATTTATACATTCACAATACATGATCGGTTTATGAGATTAGAAAAGTTTAAACAAACCATTCGTATGCAAACTACATGAAACAAGTTCAGTCTCGGCTAAACACAACAGTAAAATGCTGCTTATGCTAAGACAGCAAGTTATTTTCATTACAATTAATTTGTCAATTATTTTCTCAATAAATTAATTACTTGTAGTCGACAAAGTTTCATAAAATTGTTTAAAAAAAAATCAGTTAATCAGTGTTTCCCCAAACAAATAATGATAAATGTCTTGTTTTGTCCACAGCCCAAAGATATTCATTTTACTGTCACAGAGGAGGAAAGAAAGCAGAAAATATTTTGAGAAGCTGAAATCAGAGAATTTAAATCAATTTTTCCTCAAAAAACTACACAATCTAATTAAATAACAATCAATATAGTTGGTGATTAATTTAATAGTTGAAAATGAATCCTTTCAGCTGGAACGTACACATTGTGCATCATTATAAATCAACAATGCAGTAGCATATATGTACATACATATAATGGTACAATTTGTCTTAAATAGTATTTTTTATTTTTGATCAAAGTACAATTTGCATTTAGCATTTTAATACATTTATAGTAAATATTTTTTTTTAAAAATGCAGGTACATATTTTGTACATTTTATATCATTTGGTATATGTGTTACTTTGACTTATGTGAGGATCTGATGATTTCTTCTAGGGTCTAAATTTCTCCTCATTACAGCAAGCAATAATAATAAAGCAGAGTTTAAGATCAATATTTTGTCTAAGACAATTTGGTGAACGCTGATCATTTTCTAAGTATAATAAGCAAAGCATTGCGTGGTGATTTTTTCTCTATATGACTGATCCATCCTCTGCCCCTTCTCCACAGGTTTCCCTCACTTTTTTCCGATTTACGTATTTTTTAGATTGATTAATTCCTTACGCAAATGACCAAAAGATTGAGGGTGTCATGTAGACTGTATAGATTTTAAAGAAAGCAGAATCTGATCACTAAAGATAGAAAAAAAAATATAAGCCTTCAAGTCAATCCTTTTGTTCATTTCACTTAACATGACTCTACCCTTTCTTGCTCCTTTATGCCCAGAGTCACACTACCGGTACTTTAATGGTTTTAGCTGTAATTTTTTAGACTCAGCTTAACAACTGCCTCACTTCACATTTTTAGACACATTGAATTTGCCACTGCTTAGATAATTGTTCCTGCATGTGAGGGTGACATTTTAGGTATTCAAAATGTTGCTTTTTTTCCTTATTACTGTAACTGAGAGCAGTGACCTATCACCATATCATTAGGAGCATTTCAGGTCTTTTATCCTTGCGATAAATTAGAATAGAAACATGTGGGAAATTTTGGAGGGCTATTGTGCATCATCATCACTCTTAGCCACTTTGCATATTTAGTTTATAAATAAATGGATAAATTGTCACTTAAAACGGCTGTTTTCTGCATGCGTGTATGCATCACACATTGTCAGTGTGGTTTACTAGCTGAGGTCAGTGTGAGGTTACGTGTGCGGGGGGTTGGTTTGACTGGCCACTGTCTTTTGTGTTTTTTCCCCCCTATATTTCTGAAGGTAGGCTGCCATGCTGGTGTTATCAGCTTCCGCTGGGAAATGTTTACAGCATCAGTCAGTGTGTGTGTGTGTGTTTGTTTGTGTGTGCTCGTATCTGGCTGTGTGTTTCTGTATTTTTGTTTCTGTATGCGGGAATGTGTGTTTGTGTGTACCAACAGCACAGTAATCTGTAGGTGGGTCATCATTCTTAATGCAGCCTGTGTCATCAGTTCCCGTGACAACGGGGGGAATGATGCAGCCGATACATATGAAACAGGGTGCCATGCATAAACATGGGGACTGCAGGAGGAGGAGGGAGAGGGCAACACAGGGGGCGAGGTTATATGGGGGATGTGTGTGTGTGTGTGTGTGTGTGTGTGTGTGTGTGTGTGTGTGTGTGTGTGTGTGTGTGTGTGTGTGCGTGTGTGTGTGCATGCGGTACCCTACCTGGACCGCTCTCTTTTCCTGTTTATTATTCATGAGCCCTCCCTCAGCCTGTTGTCACTAGTCCCTCCCTCTGACGTGACTTTGTATGTGTGCGTGTGATGGATGGTGACAGTGTCAACGGATGGTAGATCGAGATTAAGATCAAACACACCTCAGTGTCATACCCCGTCAGGTTTGCTGGACACATTTGGCCACACACAGACACACACACTCACACAGTCGCACACACACAGAGAGATACTCACTGTTTACTCACGCATGATTTTACACGTGCATAAACAGGCAAGTTTCGCAGATTTTGAGAATCCTTGTATTTTATTTGAAGATATGATGAAAGTATTTTCCCTAAAAGCAGAAATACAAAAAAAGGGGGAAAAAAACATTACTGTAAAAGTCCTGCATTCAAACTTTTACCTAGATGTAAAAGTAAAGAAAAATGTACTGAAAGCATAAAGAGTGAAAGTACTCGTTATACAAAATGCCAAAATGGAAATGCATATTATAGTTTGGGTCCTGTATCAAAAAATAAATAAATTCAAAATAAGAAGTGCTTTTATAATTTGCATCAAAGCTTTCTCATAAATATGCAGATTTATGAGCAAAACATAAACTAATATAATAAAACTAGTATAATAATAGTGAGTCATTTGCATCTAAAACACAAATACAGTACATCACAGACTAAAAAACAGAAAGCTGTTAAAACATTTTCCAGCCAACAAAACATTTAGAACAGCATTTTTATCAAATTCCACAAATAAAGCTGGTCACTTTTGATTTTGGTTCTTTTTTTTGCCAAATGAAGATTAAATATGTGCTGCAGCTCTGTGAGCCCTCACTTATTAATGGGGAAAATATATCTGCAAATATCAAATAATATCCTACAAAAGAATGTTTAAATCCCCTTAAACAATGCAGTAAGAAGCTGGGCCATGGTTGAATTTAACCATCGTGTTATTATTATTATTATTACTTATTTGTTAATTATAGCTGGTTGAGATGGAGATAACTTATTGCTATGTATAAGGTACTGTTATAATTTGATCTATAATAATGTGTCATTTTTAAGATCACAATGTTGTCTATTTTGTGTGGAAAAATAAGCAAGATAAACAGTATCTATAGCTGCCACATAAAAGGATTGGGAGAAAAAGTAAAATACTTCCTTCTTACTAGTAAAACACAGTAAATAAAAAAAAAAAAAAACTGTAGTAAAGGTTGAAACCTAAAACATATTCCTGACTGTTCTTAAGAACTTTTTGGTTTAATCACTGAAAATCAGTATTATCAAAAGTGAACAGCAATCTGAGTGTTTGCACATCAGTTATTATTCCACTATTCACATGAAGAATATTTCTGAAACTCCAGACAAATCTTTTAAATGACATGGGCATAATTTCCATCAGAGAGAGCCAGACGTGTCCTTCTTGTCCTGTTGGCTGTTGTCAGAGCCACGTATGTCTCATATCATATCATTTAGTGCCCATAGCACCCAGATGCTGTAGCACTCTGTGCACCAAATGTAATAAAACTTTTTTTATTCTGCAGAGCTGATGCAACATGCAGTGATGCATGTCAAGATGCCACCAGTGTATGGACGTCCGTAGAAAACACTGGATGCAGATGTTTTTATGATTCACTGCCGGTGTGTGCTGTGTTTTAGTGTCTAAGCTGCCAGAGTCCAGATGAAAGTTTTAACAGTGTGCTCATAAGGATCACAGCGAGATCTTAGTGGTTGTTATTGCCCTTCAGTTTCATCTCTCATAATAAGTTATGCAGATACTAATCGGGGATGAAAAAGCTACAGCTATATGCTCTGAAATGATTAAAGCAATACTTTGATTTACAGCTGAAAATAATGCTCTAGTGAACATTAGTTAAAGAAAAGACAGGAAAGCACAAATTTACTCTATTAAGATGCAAATACAGCCTCTATTATTCAGTCTTGGATCCCTGTCAATGAAACTAACTATGGTTTGATGCAGTTTTACTCAAGGTCCTCTTAGCAGCTTGTAGCTACTTAAGGGACAAGTAGATGGACCCTGAGCTATTTGTATTATTTGTCAATTTTTTCCCCCCACAAAAAAAGGTGATTGCAAGCGGAATTAGTGCATTAACAGTTCCAATTTGTTTGTTGGCTTTAATACAAAGCACCACAACCAGCTTTATCAGAATGTGTTCTTTGCTACATTCATACAGTTTCATTTCGTAACGTCTGAAACCAAACTTTCACTCTTATTTCTGAACATACGCTGTGTCTCAGCAGCTATATTTTTCCGTGTATCTGTGTGAACCTTTGGTTTTGTCAAAATGTGTGCTGTGTATTTACAGGTAGGATGAAGAAGGTGGACACTGGGCCTTTATTTGCTTGGAGAGAACGCACACACTAAAATGTGCGCTAACACACACACACACACACACACACACATCAACAGAGTAGAGACAGTGAAGGCAGCTATGGCCTCCTCTTTCCACACACAGCATTCCAAAGGGAGATGTTTTCAATTCACTCATTATGGAGGGGTCGCACAGGGTCAAGTTCAATGCCAGGGAAAAAGAGCGGCTACACTGAGGCGAGCGCCACCCACTCATAAGCACATACACACACACACACACACACACACACACACACACACGCATACATGCACGCGCACACACTCTCCCGTGCAGCAAGCACAACACGAGTAGAATTACCACCAGCAGAGCTTGGGATTTTGGGCAAATACACGAAAATTAGCCTCATTGTGTCGTTTGCATTTCAGCAGAAAAGAAAAAAAAGAAGAAGATAAGAAGGGTGGAAATAAAAGGATCAAAGCAAGAGGATGGATGGAGGGCTGGCAGAGGTTGGGGTGGGGCACTGGTCTGGTGGCAAGAGGAAACTAGCTGGGCAGTAAACGTGTGTGTGTGTGTGTGTGTGTGTGTGTGTGTTAACCAAACACATTGCCCTATTTTTGCTTTCTTTCCATTTGTAATTCTATCTCTTCTTCTTGTCTTCTTTCTCCTTGCTCACCTCCTTGTGACAGTTGCAGCCTTTATTCATTCAAAGAGACTTGGGAAATATGAAGTGTGTGTGCGTATCTCTCTCTCTCTCTCTCTCTCTCTCTCTCTCTGTGTGTGTGTGTGTGTGTGTGTGTGTGTGTGTGTGTGTGTGTGTGTGTGTGTTGTGTGTTAGGGGCTAAGCAGTGCATCATCGGGAACATGACTGTTGTGTCCGATGTCAGTGACGTGCAGAAGGTAATCTGACCTGCCACAAAAGTGAGGGAGCAAGGCAGCGAAAGTGAAAATTAAAAAAAGAAGGAGGGAAGTGAGTCCATCGGAAACACTACCACTTTGTCCACACATCCGTTAGTGAAGCCTCGAAGTAGCATTGTAAGGACAGAGAAAAAGAGAGAGCAGGGGATGACAGAACCCATAAATGAAGTTAGTCACAGCTTTTCAGCGTCCTATTAATGAGCCCAGTAAGGAGCATCTCAAAACACATCAGGAATACAGACTGAAAAAGACCTATTAAAGGCACTCTGGGAAGAAATATCTTTGCCATATAAAATGTTGAGAATCACTCTGAATTTACTGAAATTACCTTGAAGCACCTGCATGGTATAAAATTAAAAAAAAAAACAAAAAACTAAAGCGCATACTGCTCTTCATCTTCATTAGAGCATATTTGCTTCAACTGTATTTCTGGAAACTTGATGAGAACAGATGAGAAATGCATTCAACTCCATTAAAACTCTCCTGGTGTATTAAACTTATTAAAATCTGAATCTTATAAAAAACCTTCTGTCCTTGAGGTCAACTTTCCTTTTCTGGGTGTAATTCTTTGGATTCTATGACACAGCATAGTGAAAGACCTTCATTCCTCCAAACAGAATGCAAGTTTGGACTAATTGGGGGAGGCACAATTAACAGTAACTTTTATACTCCATGTTAACTTTTGAAATAGCAGCTGGAAGACTTGTTTTTGAAAGGTTCTGTGTGGTTGGGTAATAATTTTATATGCCTCCTCACGAAACTCTGATGCCGATCACAGTTTCTCTTTCACATACATTTCCTATTTACGCTGGGCATTGAGACTCCTGTATGTTGCTTTGTCAGGGTCTTCCTCTTATTCTTTAAGACTGAAAGTCCAGTGATTCAGATCCAGAATTCTTTTTCTCTTGGCTGAATGGTACAGCCTGACTGTCTCCCTGCAGCACAAAAGTCATCTGGTCAAGTGTACTTGCTCAGTCCAGTAATAACGTGTCGGCTGCCCTCTGCACAGCCACAGATGGTCAGTGTGAACCGCCAGTCGTTGGTCAACTGGCTCCGGCAGCAGCAAAAGTCCCTCTGGTGCTCTTTGACAAAACCATTGTTGGTTTTGAAACCTCATTATGGTGACAAAGTGAACCGCAGATTTGTGGGAAGTTTTTTTGGAAGACTACCAGCATGTATAGAAAAGAGGATTTTTGTTCTGCTGACAGCTGTTATGAATGTCTTGACCACAGTTGCTCTAAAATACTGACTACAGTGAGCTATTGAGAGTCTTTGCTTGGTAATTTAAACATACAAGCAGGTTTCTATTAAACAAGATACATAAATAAAGGTGAAACACAATAGTTTAAGCTTTCAAAATTACCCTCACAATATTCTGAGTATCCATGCATGAGGTTTCTAGGTCCACTGCAAAGGAATGAGTTGAAATGTGCTTTAGTCAGCCTCTGTCTGCTTTTCCAGATAGTTAATGGTCCATTTGCCTGCATACTGCTGCACCATCTTCATCAGACAGAAAGAGACAGAAAAAAACAGGAGTAATTAAAATGTCTTTACTTGTAGCTTAATTATGAGGCAGCCAATGAATCTCTTTGTCAGAGCAACTCTTTCTCCCTGTTCCCCCTTCTGCATAAAACAATAAAACCTCTGTTAAAAATGTAATTTTCTCTTTGTTCAGATTAGATTCTGCCTTCTTTTTTTTCTTGTCTACGTTGAAACGTTAAATCAAATCAAAGACGAACAACGCGCCTCTCCTTTCTCTTCACACTCTTTTACTTCCGACCACCCTCCCCTCCCTGAGATTCCCCTACACTGCAGCCACAGAAATGGGACTTTGGGGATGAAAGGAAACCATAATTTTGTGGCGGGATTAATTTGGAGACATGAGCGATGCCAAATGAAATCCCTGTCAAAACCTCTGCTGATTCTTTTCATCGCTCGCAGATCCCTGAGAAATCTGTTCCCCATGGCGTTTATGATTTGACAGTCCAGTAGTTTTGGACTTAGTTCCCCCCTGATACCTCTGACATGTTGACATTAAGTGGTTTCCGAGACAGGCAGCACCCATATTTCAATCACCATTAAGCAGAGGATATTTGGCGTTAGTTTGGATGGAAAGAAGCGCTGGTGACAAACCGACATTCACAGATACAACAGCAAGCAAACAACTGTAATTACATTAGGGGGTGAGCGGCAGCCATTTCCAGGGAGTGTGGGAAGGTAAATATAGTCCACACCTGACCCTTAGATCTATCAGAAAAGTGGGGCTGATTGTTTACTGGTGTCCTTGTCGAATGTCCTTTTTTTTCACATCAGTCCTGTCAGCTGGAAGAACTTTGTACTTCTTCACCACTTTTTGCTGGAGGCAAGGGATTCTGCCAAAAAAAACCCCCAAAACAAAACAAAAAAAGCAATATAAGTTACCCATGCAAATGTTATATATAGGGTAGAGGAAAATTGCCTTGTCAATGTCAGTAATTCCAAGCATATTTTTATGTAGAGATTTAAAAAATACGTTCCTCACAGCTGTAGAACTTAAAAAAAAAAAATAAAAAAAAAAAAAAGCCTTTTTTTGTATTTTCTTTGCATTGTCTTTTTCTGCACTGGGCAAGATGTTACCTTCAGAAAATATGGGAATTTTTCCACAGTTTTCTGTCGAAAATTAAGAAAACTTTAGAGACTAAGAGACTGGATGAATAATCCAAAAACTGACAAGTTAATAATCAGCAACTGGCCTCAAAAAGTGCTGTATGATAGCATCTTTGATATCAACAGAATGTTTTTTGTGGTTTGCATGGAACCCATGGCAAAGTTCAGGGTGTCATTGTTTTCTTTAGGTGCACCCTTCCGGCTTCTGATTAGTCACAGTAAAAATGTAGTGCTGCTAAAAATATTGCAAGAAGATGAAATAAATGCAGTTTTTCCAACTGGGTAATTTTCATTCCACCTCCCTCTTCATCCTTTCCCAAGCCCCAGACGCCCACAAATCAAACACTGCATGAACATGTCCACCTTCTTGTTTGTGTACAAGACAGAATTAGCATCATTCTTCTCTGCTCACTCCATTCAAATTGAACATCTTTTTTTCTTGTACTTGCACACACAACAGTACACACAGGCACCCACACACACAGACGAAGCCCAACACTGCAACCCACATCAGCTGGGACTTTATGAATCTCATATCTTCCGGATATACCTGCACACTACATGGCTTACTGCCTATCCACCTGAAATCCAACCAAACAAAGAAATATATTCCCTGAGTAGAACTCTCTCTTACCGGAGGCTTTGCAACCACCAGCTGAGCTCGATTTAAGCAAACTTCCAATGTCTGAGCCCGCATTCAAATTGAGTCCTGGAGAAAATGGATCTAAAAACTAGGGGGGAAAGCCATCACTGTTAGAACTGTATATGGTGTTTTAGCAGGGCAGCTGTATGCGGATTCTGTTGTGAATCTGTTTTTGTTTTTTGTTTTTTTCTCTCATGGGTCTCTGCTGTCTTGTCCAGCTGTGTTTTGCTGCCAGAAGATAGTTCTTCAGTGAGGTGAAAGTTTCTGCTGTGCAGGAGGGAAACTTGGATGCAAAAAAACTTCCATGGAGTGTAATAGAGGCCCCACTATTGGGGGAAAGTGGAACTGAAGAATGAAGGGTAAAGGCTGTGGAAGGAGAGTAAGGTCAGTGGATTCCTAACCAACTCCTGCAATGTCTGACAAGTTGCAGGGTTTCTGCAAGATCAGAGCAGCATTTTTCAGAAATGCTGCTGCATTCCCTAAACTGACATGCAGCCTGTATTTACATAAACACATACTACAGATTTTCCTGTGCTGCTGCTGCCTGACAAGCCAACAACTTTGGTCTGACTTAACACTCAAAGCTTTATACAAACCTGCTGCAATACATTATGGATCATCCTGAAGGTCAGGACAAGCCACCAACAGGAGAACCACTGCCCTCTAAGTCATGTCACTCTTCCTGCCAAAAAATACTGCATACAGATGACAGCTGTTCCATGTTTTCCATTGCAAGACCTAAGTTTCCAACTGGACTTTTTTTGTTCTGCAAGTGCACTCTGTCCATTGGTATTGAGTAGGTAGGGTGAAAGGGGCTGTCCCTTTGAAATGATAAGCAGAGTCTTCCTACACTGAGGGACTGTCATTGAAGTCTTTGTTTGCCCGTCAGTGGCTCTGAGGCGTCTGTGAAC
Source organism: Amphiprion ocellaris (assembly GCF_022539595.1). Taxonomy (NCBI): domain Eukaryota; kingdom Metazoa; phylum Chordata; class Actinopteri; family Pomacentridae; genus Amphiprion; species Amphiprion ocellaris. The sequence continues at coordinate 26,612,764 of NC_072781.1, read as the reverse complement.
TTGAGGGTCGGCACAGAATAGAAATGACCATGTAACCTAGTTCGAGGTCACCTAATGAAGGAAAATATATTCATATATTTTCCTGGTTGTATTAGTTCATGCAATATGCTTCCCTTTGAAGCCCAAGGTTGCAGGTTCATTTTTGAAGTGGTTTTCAATCATCCCTTGGCATTGAAGTTTCTTTTGTGCTTGGTATCTGGGCTCCACAGGGCTACAAGTTCTGTTCATTCGCAGGGTAGCTACATATGGTCCAAAGCAAGTTTCTTTTTTCTTTTTTCCGTGGACTATATGGCACAGAAGATTCAGCTTTTAGGCATTGAAATACCCATTCGTACATGAGACCAGTCTGAATAAGCCCTATAAACTCCATCAAGTTAATATTTAGGACAGAATTTTTGTGTTTCTCTTTTTTTCTGTTTGACTGTCCATCCCTAGGGCTGCTGAGGTCCATCCAAACCTGCCGCGGCACTGTTGCCTCAAGCAATTTTTCCCCTCCATCATCACCTGTATTAAACACTCTCACACACCCCATCCCTGCTGACATACCACCCCCTGCTAACTCGCCACATCCTGGACCCATTTCCCCACATTTTTGAGGCTCATCCTAGCTGGACCCCCTGGTCAGATTCACAGCGGGGACCCCTCCAGCCCATCAGAGAAGTAATTCACACTCTGCCTCATTTGAGTTATTTACTCTATTACCACCCTGGCTGGCCCATTCCCTGTAGCTACCCACTGAGACCTGGAACTCAGGCTGGGTACCTGGGCTTCCAGCAGGACTGGCAATGCCCTCCAACAGCCCCCCTTCTACCGCATTATGACGGGCGCTGCCACCTCAATCTGCAGCTGGCACAGTATGTGGGGGGGTTAGGGACAAGATGAGTGTGGAGATTGCTCAGCTAGCTTGGAGTAGAGAGGTGTGGATGGTGCAGTGGTGTGTGTTCGTGTGCATGCATGTGTGTGTGTGTGTCAGGCACATCCTTTCCCCGTTGGTAGTCTTCTGTAAGTCATTATCACACCCAAAGCCTGTGCTTCTCTCAGATGACTTGATAGATTTACATGACTCCGTCTGGGGACCTGTGAAAAAGACAGGGTCCAGTGGAAAGATGAGAGAGAAGACCGCACCATCATCCTCTCCAAAATAAGAAGAGGGACGGCACAGTCACACCTTAATAAAAGATGTCTCTTTTTGGAGGGTGGATGGCGCTCCTCATACTTCACACAATAGGCGCAAGTCTCCATCTCTCCCATTGTAGAATTGAAATAGCCCTTCTCATCAAAGATCCCCTCGAGCTCATCTGCCAGGGTAAGAAATGAATGATTTGCCCATCTTCTTCATCTCATTTCAATCTCAAACCATGTCACTTTCTTTCACTTATTGCTATTCAGTATTATTCTGGCTTTTATGAATTTTCCTCACTGTAATACATTGTCTTCAGTGACTCAGAGGGTCCAAGCGAAAGGCACATAGCCAGTAGCTGAGACTATTTGTGGTGCTATTATAGTCCTGTTGCAGATAGCAAGAGAGCTCAGAGCTGTTGTTTGCTTGGACAGTCAGCTTTTCACATCTCTGGGACAAGAAGTAATTTGCAGTCTGTGATTTTGGATACCTTTGACCTATGTCCAACTAAAAGAATACAGGACACACTCTTGCTTTTCCAGCTATCTCAAAGCATTTCAAGTGTACATACTGCCCAGACCCTGGTCGTGATATCAATCTCAGCATACTCGCCACTTTCCAGGACACAACAAAATCAATAAGAGGAGATAGAAGTTTCTCAAATTTTACATTATTTACACATCTGGAGAAAAAACTAGTGGCGTCCTCATCAAAAACTATGCACTCTGACATCCAGGACAGAGACATTAGATGGCCCATTCAGGAAGAAGTTAATATAAAGGCAGTATAAGAGCTTCACCATACACTAGGACTAACGCTGTGGGAAGAAAATAAGTCCTGTGATAGAATGGCAGACTGTCTAAGTTATACTTTGCTTCTTCCTTTGGGCCTATCCCTGCTATCACTATGACATCTTTCAGGTTAAAACAAGAAAACAGGGTGCCGTTTCCCAAAAAACTCTTCAGCTTATGCTGATTTTAGCCCATAAACTTCAGAATTCTTCAAATATTGCATTAAGATGCTTTAGGAAATGGGTCCCCTAAATTACTTTTATGTAATAGGGGTAAATGTGCATGAAATATTTTAGAAAGGTAAAAAAATACATGCTTTTTGACAGGATTGGACAAAAATACTCACTGCCTTACCCAATAAAACCATAAAATACTGTCAGGGCCAATGGTGACTATAACGGGTTTAGTCTAATAGGTCTGTTTTTCAGCCATACTCATGTTACTGCACTTTATTTTGGATCAGAAAAAAAAAATCCTTGCTACTATACTTGAATGTCCCTGTGTGTGTACATGTATTCACAGAGATGGTTTCAGAGCAGCTCCGGAGTGTTACGATTGGTGTTTGCCCTCTTGTCACTTCAGCTCTTCCTGGTCGAGTTGCGGCAGCAGGTGTTGATGCTGCCTCTATTCAAAGTGTTGCTCACACCATTTAAAAAGTGAGGATACACTCGGCTGTTTTGCATATGTTGGGGTTTTGGGGTCTCAGTGCACTCAGGTCCGTCTGGGTGGGATTTGATCATTGACACATCAAATTGACTTCCTAACAGTTCCATTTGCTCCATTTTTTTCTTCTTTAGTTTTACCTTTTTTTCTTATTTCCATCCTAAAAGTGATAATTGATTAAATTTATTTCTTTGTTTGCTGTTTTTTCTCTTCTTTGTGTCGTGTTTTATTTCATTTTTACTGATGATTTCCCCATTACAAAGATATACTTAAAGAGAGACAAATCCTGGAAAGACAAAACAACATTCTTGAAAACATTGTGAAACTGAACAGATGTCATGAGATGGTAAATGCATCTCTGATATGATACTTCCAGTGAGGTCCAGAGCTGCTACCAACATCATTTTGTAAATCTAGGTGTCTGAAGGTTCATTTCAAAATAAAAGTTACAGATGTTTTGAAGTGACTTTTAGGTTTCTATAGTATATTTTCAAAGTGAAATGTGTTTTTCTGGTGTTTTGTTGGAATGCCTACCAAAATTGAAAACAAATCTGTTTTAGAATCTTTATCGTCATGAATGAATTCTTAAAGGTTCCACTGGTCACAGCCCACTGGCCCAAGGCATCATTGCACTTTGAGCCAAAGTGTTAAACGTTTCTTGTTAGAAAATCAGAGGAGTCAGTTTGAACTAGGGACGACCCAGTTACTTCTTATTTCCTTTTTTCGGCCTCTATCCAAATCATCTATTTGAAGAATCTGCAGATAAAGTGCATATACAGTATATTTTGCCCACGTGCAAAGCAAGAAGCATCAAACCTACACTGAAATTAACACATTAAAAAATGACAATTGCTCTGCTTACAAAATGCAATACTGGCTGCACCACAGAGTTTCTTTATTGGTTTTCTATATCTCCATGTAATGTATCCCACAGTAATTCCAGCCTGGATTTGCTTCCAGAGTGAAGAAAGTACAGCTGTTAGTTGTGTTCTCCACCAACATCAACACTTCAGAGCTTTGGCTACATGGGTACAAAAAGATGCAAAGTAGCCACAAAAACACAACTCTGCCAAGAGTTGCTAAAAATTGATAATGGTGTTTAACACACTAACACATCTCATAATCCAAGGTCAAAAATTAGTTTCAACTCTGGTCCGGGTTTTTTTTTTTTTTTTTTACACATATTTCATCATGGGGTCAAGTTTTCCAGGCAACGTGGAGACACAGGCATGTATGTTTTCAGTTTGCTGGCTTTGTATACTGCTTTTAATTTAAAGTCATTCACCAAACTGAATTGTAGCTAAGATTAGATGCAACTTTCACCAGAGTTACAGCAGTACCTGTTAATATTTCTTTGGTTGTGCTTCAGTGTAAGGTTATGTTGAGTAGGTTATGTTGCATGTAACAAGCTCATTTTTATTGGGATTTACATGAGCCTTGGAACCACATTTCTATCTCCGGTGGATTTGTGAAAAAGCATGTGTATGCTTTTAAGTATACAAGAATGTGAAAGTTCAGGAGGTCAGTGATTTTGATTTGGTCAAAAATGTTTGATGGGGATGCTTCATCATTGCATCCAAAGCTGACCACAAAACTATGAAGTGCAGCACCCTTTATGCAGTAACCACAAGTGCATGACTGTGATTCGTGATTAGTGGATTTGGTTGGTGTCACTCTGTGAGAAGTTTCAGTGGGGTTTGAGCAAGATAAGAGAGTAGAAATGTGAATTGAATCAGATAAAACCTTTAGAAATGACAAAATGTATTCTTGTTCTATATTATGTGATACTTTGGCCAAAGGTTTTGCTAAATCACTTCAATGTGAGTGTGTAACTCTCTGTCTCCCTCTGCCCTCCCCTCCACTTCCTTGAGGTGAAACCCACCCTTTCATACCTGCCGCCCTGTTCCCTCTCCCTCCACTTTTTAAACAGGTTGAATACATTGAACCTCTCCCCTCACTTTCTCCCCGCCAAAACTCATATGGGACCACCACTCATCATTCCCTTCATTATCTATTCTTTCCGCTCCTCCTTTTTTTTTTGCAGCTCCTCAGCTTCTTTTTCCCTCCCTCTCGTCTGTCAGTCTGTCTGGCACCTCGAGCGCCACTAAGCCTTCAACCAGTGTCAAAACGTACAGAGCTGGAACAGTGGCTCTGCTGTGTTTAGGTGGTGGCATTCACACACACACACATGCGCACACACACATGCACACACACAGACACTCTTGCAGTAGCAAATGAGCACAAATACAGCCATTCGCACTGTGAATACACACTTGTTTATACACATGTCTGTGCTCACACACAAATGCACGCATGCAAACACAAGTTCAGGCTAGTACAAGTATGATCTGTCACACACACACACACACACATACACACACACACACACGTTGGATGTGGATAATAAACAGCAGAACAGCAGAACATCAGTCACATGTGTTTACATTATGGCATGGAGACAGATATGACACAAACCAACCCCTTACCAACAACGCATTTACACACACACACACACACACACACAGAGAGAGAGAGAGAAAGAGAGAGAGAGAGACAGTGATACTGTGTGTTATTGAGTCAGACAAGTCAAAGCCTCCAAAGTTGGTGTGTGTGTGTCAGTGTGTGCGCGTGTAATAATCCATTGGTTCTGTTCTGTGCTGATTCCGAGCGCTAAGCTCTGCCACAATTATTCAAATCCAGGCTTTTAGTTGCAGCACACCTCTCTCCATGGGCCTATGAGCCGGTAATCTTGCCTTTGGCCCTGCATTTCAAATGGCCTTAACTCCCATAAGGAATGCATATGAAGAGGAGCCACTAGTGGCTTAATCCGCCCTGTTTAAGTTGCTGAAACGTACACCTGTCACGCCGTCTCGTGCCGGAGCTTGTGGCTACTGATAGCTGGGCTCTAAATCCAAAGGCATGTGCCTCTTTAGCACTTCCATAAAAAAAATATTATCATGCTGTTTTGCAGGGAGGTGTCAGGTGTAGAGCTACAGAAGACCCCTCCCCTCCACGTTCTGTGTTCCTCTTATGTCCTTATGTATTTCTTGCTCTATTTCCATCTATTTCCTCTCTCTTTATATTTTTACCGTCTATTTATTTTTATCACTGTTGTTGCTATCACTATATTATTTTTGTTGTAATGAGACAAATTTAACATCTTGATGTGTTAAACTTTTTTCCATATCACATTACCACACACACAGTAAAACAACATAAGATAGCTAAAATACATTAAAATTACAGATTACAAGTCACTAGTGATGTTTTAATAGACAGAAATACTGTATATGAAAAAGTGAATGACACCTAAATCGTCCTTGCTTTTGATTAAATTACGTGTTTCCTGATATCATAATGGAGGTAATTATACTGATCATTCTTGTAACCAATTCTGACAAAAGAACAATAGCATTATCCAAATTGTTAATAGCCACAGACCATTTACAAGCTTGCAACACAGTTCCCTGTGAGCAGTCGTGACCAATATTTAATTCCAATAACTACATAAAAGTTTAGATTACCTTTAATGTAAGTATTGTCATAAATTCATCTTGTATGATGTTACTTGTGCCACATTGCTGCAAGAGTAAGAATTCTAAGAATATTTTGTCTTAACAAAGTGGCAAACTTATGAGCCAGTCCTTTATTGAGGAAATTGAGGAGATATTTTGGTTTAATGTGAATGGATTTGTTAGATGAAATACTCCAAACTTGAGATCCATTTTCTGACCTTTTCCAAGGCTTTCAGATGCATCTGATGGTCCTTCTCAAGAAATGGGGCTTTGAAATAATGTACTACTGTCTTATGCTTTGGGATGTACAATACTGTGCAAAGGTTTTTGGACAGTTTAGATGTGTATTAGATGTAATATGACCAGTGAAACGTCAAATCGTCCCAGATTCACTCTGCGCCACAGATATGTTCCAAACCATACAGCCAGAGAGGAACAGAGTCCTGCAACAGATGGTGTGACCCCCACAGACCCCAAATCTCTTCTAGTCAGAACATCTGACCTGCCAGGTACCTGGAAAGAAATGGAACAAAGTTTAAAAGCAAAGGGGTCCACAACAAATATTGATTTGATTTAGATTTGTTTTCTGTTTACTGCACTTTGTACAAAGTTCCCTGATGAATAAAACAGATTTATGGCATTATTTTTTCAAAGAATCTTCCTTCTACTTTTAGTGCCAACAACCGTTGCATAGAACTGTATGTCCTGCAGGCTAAATTTTCCATGTTAGCTATTTAAAATGCCATTTACTTTGATTTATCAAATATCTGACTATGATGGGGACGTCTGTTGAAATAAATTTGCACTGTGGCGTCAACATGCAGGTGTATCTATCAGTAATGGCACTGCAATCAGAAGTCATATTATTGATATCAAAAGGTTTGCAAATATCAATTAAGTTCCATAAAATCAGACATACACACACACCCACCAGTTCAAACACATTCTCAGTGTCTGTGGTAGGGACAGCGATCAGCTCAGGACAGCTGCACAGCAGCCTCAGGTAAGGCAGAAACTCCCAGTCTCTTACACAAGGGACCAGCATGTACTCAACATCTGTCGACTCAAACACACACACACAAACACGGACACACATACGGAGTCTTTGAACTTCTTTTTTCTTGGCTAACAACAAGCTTTTGTTTGAGGCGGCCACAATATGCTTCAAGTAGACAACTTTGCAACTTGGTACAAACCCCTCTCTCTCTCACAAACTCTCACAAGCACTGATCAGAGCATGTGGCGCCCAGAGGAAAGGGAGTTCTCACATGAGCTCAGGGCAAACGCAGCAACTCACTCACACACACACACACACACACACACACACACACACACAGTCAGCCTCCCAGCAGTCTTCAGCTGGCATGCATAAGGCCCAGTAGCTCCTGGCTGCCAGGCTGTCTGGGCCTAGACTTTTACCCAGAAGAGGGGCACTGCCAGCGGGCTGATACTCTACCCACCGCCCAGGCCTGAAATAAGGCCTTTAGAGGTTTAGTCCCACTGGCTTCAGTATGTATGTGTGTGTGTTTAATATTGCTGTATGTGTTGGCAGTAATGTGTTGGCCATCTGGTTATCTGGACCCTCTAGGACCACACATAGCATCACAGTAGCATTACAGCTGCCACAGCTATTTACAGGCCCACACATTTGCAGGGACACAGGCACACATTCAGTACAACCACAGCAGCCACCCATATAGGTATACACACACACACACACACACACACACACACACACCACACAGAGGCAGTAGTGACACACCCATACATCCACAGAAATGGATACACAGACAGAGGTAACTTTTAATCACTAAATATGCAGAACTGGTGGCAATGGGACACATAAACACATAGAGGTTTCTACAACACATCCACGTTCACACATACACACCAAGGTATATACATGCACAGATGCAGGCAGAAAGCAACAGTCACCCTCTAACTCTGCTGCCCTACATTCTGTCGCTTCATTGTCCATATTCTTATGTAATTTATGAAGATGTGATGTGCTGTTTGTGCTGCTATGTGATCCATGGCCACCTAATGTTCTCTGCCACCTGTTCGGTGTTTGGAGTCGGGGTCTTAATGCGACAGCGTGGGCGACACCGGACAGACCGAGAGCAGAACAGCCAATGACTCATCAGGTTTCAAAAAAGCCAGTGCAGAGAAATAATTGAAAATAAGAGGCCTTTATGTAAGGCGAATGTGGTTAATGAGCTGTAGGCAAGTGTGATTTCCTTAGTTCGTACCTGCAAACTTTCTTTTCTTCCACCTCATGGCTTTCTGTTACTGTATTTTTAATTTTCTTTGTTACTTAAAAGTGATCATTTGGAGTTTGTTTTTGGGGGGTTGGCAGCCAATGCAGCATTTTGTGTACAGTAAGAGTTGGTTTTGCACCAGACAATAGGGTGGAAGGTTATAGAACTATCATGACTTCTAGCTGACTCCTTTCCTTTCCAGTTCTTTGCATTGTATTTTTCCCCCCAGTTGCACTTGTTCTTTAATCAGGCTATTTGTAGTTATGGAGGCCCACAGATGTTTATTTGTGATCTTTTGGACTTAAACAATCTGCACTTTCCTGCATCTATTCCAAAAGGGGAATACCATTCAATATGGTTCTTTAGTAGTTGTCTACGCATTGCTTTTGAATTTCAGAGGTAGGAATTTTGCCATTTCATTGAGTTGTACTGTTGAAATTGTTATGATTTGATGATTTTTTTCTCTAATTGTTTTCACTACAGTTGAACTTCTGAGATACAATTGTCAGACATTGGGTATGGCGTGAATACATCCATTTGCAATAACTGATTCAAGTCAGTTATTTTAAACTTTATCAACGAATTATAGGCCATTAGGGGTAACAAAACAAGCTCACAGATGCACAACTCTGAACAATGGCATATGTTTGCAGTTGTGTTCATACATATTTTTGGATAAAGAGATCCAGAGCTTCAATGGGATTCAGCATGTTATTGTTCGCTGATAGTGATTACCCTAGCAAAAAAAAGATATTAAATGTAGGAAAACCAATATCATTAGAATTGTTATTTTATCCAACAATTTAGGGATGTTCATGGTTCTATTATTAGAACAGTTTTTAAATTATTATTGTTTTAATTAAAATACTAAATATTATTATTTTAAATTATTATTTTACTTCATCTGTTTACCCTGTGTGACCTTTTCTGGCTGAAGGTAGCCACCACTACATACAGTTACCTGTGAAGCTTAGTGTGATAATTCAGTGGAGTTCTGTGCATGGACACAGATGTGCCTTCTTATACCTACATCATGCACTGCATTTTTCACACACACTTTTACACAGAGAAAAAGGGCAGTCAAATCAGTTTAATGTGAAAGTGGAGGTCTTTTTTTCTAGTCGGTTTCAGTCACAGTCATCTGCCTTACAATAATACCCCCATAAAATTAACATTATGATTGAGCTATCACATAATGACTGAACATTCAAGCGACTGGATATTCTCACTTCCCAGGGATGAATGTCCATTTGATTAGAGGAGGTATGTGGACTTATCAGGGGGATAATGGCCCGACCAAAGGAATCAGTGCAAAAAATGAAACGTCTCGTGCTTCTCTGACATGTTCTGGAAGCAAATTGTGTAATGCCAAGGGCATATTGATTTTCAGCTACTGTATATCATATCCCTATTCAATGTATTGTTCTTGCTTGCCAGCTGTGAAATATTTTCTAGTTCCACATACACTAAAAACATACCAGATATAGAGAAAGAAAAGAAAAACTAGTGGCCTTGTCAGAATTCATGAATTTCAAAAGTTGCAGTCAAAAGGTAGAAGGGTGGAACTGTGCTACATGAAATGTTTCACACTGAATGCCTAAGGTAAAGCAGTTTAAGGTAAGTAACAGTAAAGGTTTAAAGGCCCACCAAGAGTCCCTAGAGGCTGCAAGGTTCAGCACACCTGTCAAATACAACAGTGCTGTTTAGAGCAAACAATACACTGCCAAATTCGTTCTAGTACTAGTAGAATTAACCTATATCTTCTAAATAACTGCTACATGGACCCATAATTAGGTAGTGTTGATGTAGGTAAAGGGTGCTAATTCTAAACAGGATACTTGTAAGTCAACCCGTTGAGATTAATAGAATTAGTTACACATTTTTAAAGACCCCTTCTCATGAACCTCAAATAAGATTTTTTGTTAGTTTGTTTTTTTAACTTCATTAACATCTCCATAACATCTCCACTTCCAGTCTTTAACTGCTGGGTGCTGATGACAATCTCAAAAATATGGATTCTGGTTTCCAGGGTTTCTTACATCACAAAGCTAAGGAACCAATCCTGTTAACTTGCAGTGTGGGGGTTTCTGTATCATTGTTCTTATTCTGAATCATTTTACTCTCATATTACAACTTGCCTTTGTGTAGCGTAGAGTAGTTTCACAGTGTTTGAGCAGAGTTATAAGTGAGCTGGTGTGTGTAAGCCATTTTAAGGTAGAAAATGGGTAAATAAATGAAGAAAAAAAATCTAAATGTAACCATGATACACAGAGATTATTTTTTAGAGCTTAAAGCAATGGCAGAGAGGGGATGCAAAAGTTGTAGTTGGGCTGGACAGGGGCTATACACTCAAGAGTGAAAAGGTTCTATACTTGGGTCTGAATTTGCTCAGTACATTTTATGCAATATGGCTGTCAAAACTGTGATGCCATATTAGATCAAGGTAGGGACTACATTTGTCACCATAGCTACCCTTAGGATAGATTTGGAAAAGTATGACTAAATGTTTTAATGAATAAAATAATTAAAACCTGAAAAACAAATGTTTTTTGGTCAAAAATGTCTTAAAATAGTGAAATAAGGTAAGGCAAGGGTGATCTTTGAAGCCTATTGTCTTTTTTTAAAAAATGATAGCCACATCCCATTAAAGTACTAAAGTAAGTAAAATATTAAGTATTAAAGGATAAAGTTCAAGGTGTGACAAGTAGGAAAAAAATGCTCTTGGGAGCTTGATTGAGCTATGTAAATGTCATAGCCAGATGCCCATTTGCTTTTACCCTACAAGAACACTGGCAAACCGTTTTTCCACTCAACCTTTTTGTACAGAGGACCCAGTGGTGTAAAAAGTCATTGCCCCAACTCCCACTGACCACCCTGTATAAACAAAGTAAGTTACAGCAGTTGTTAACTGATTCAACAGGAGGCAACTAATCTGTTCAGTCATGCAGATTTTTTTCCCCCTGATGCCACAGAAGTAAATGTGATATTTTCTCATGGTATAGATTTGAGATTATATCATCCAGCCTGATTACAGTACATGCACTGATGAAGATTACAGTTTCCGCTCAGTGATGACTGATAAAATGATTAAAATTAGCAAACACTATAGTTACATGAGTGTTTTTATTTGAAAAATTGCTACCACCTTCTGCTTTTCACAATTGGAGAACCAGTATGGTTTGTGCATTTCACTCCTCCCCCACAGCCATCACTACACACACACACACACACACACACACACACACACACACACACACACACACACACACATTCACAAAGTCCCACATTTCTATGTCCATACTATTATCCATTTTTCACGTCCAATTGCTCTGTTATGGTAATCGTCGAAGGCTCGCCATGGGCTGATTACTCACAGCTGACTTCAGAAGCTTCTCCCTCCTCTCTCCTGCCATTCTCCTGCTGGCTCTTAATGCACTATTAACCCATTCCTGCTTATTAATTCCTTCCCAGTCATTGCAAGGCGTCCACTCCATGATATCTGTCATCATTCCATGCCTATTAGTTCCTCGGCCAACAGTTATTCCTAGCATGTCGCCACATTTCTTCGTCGTCCCTCCTCCCTCCCTCTCCTAACAGTCTGTTTAAGGAAGTGTAATTGCTGTGAGGGGAGCCTGAGTAAGTAGGAATTTAAGATACTGTCACTATGAGGCCGAGCTGCAATTGTATCCTTGTCGCTCTTATGTGATTATGGTGTCAGTGATCCTTCATGGTACTTGTGCTTTTTGTATTGTGGTTGGCTGCAATTATGGTTGTTACAATTAGGTCACAGCTGTGATGATTTTTGCAAGGTTTGTGTTGTTGTTCAGTCATTTTCTGGACGGAGCTACTGTGGTGTTTTTATCTAAGTGTGGTGTGCTTGCTGTCAGCTCACAGCTGACTTGTCCAAATGTGCAGAAAATGGCTAGATTATATCATAAGGATTGTTTTCCAAAGGAGTCCACATGATTTGATCCACTGACTGACTTGAAGAATGTTTGACATATCCATTCATCCACCAGTTTTTGGGTCTAACTGTTTGGGTAAACACATTGTTGCTAACCAAAGTTTCTAAATGTTTGGTCAGGTCCATGCTTTCCTTGGTGGACTACTGCTGTCATAAGTCAGTCTGTTTGGGCCTTTACTGGACAGAGATTCTCTCTGAGTACTTTATGTTCCCCTGCTATAAATCCTAATGGAGCGCTCTTGGATCAAGGACAGGAATATTCCTCACAGTGGATTTTGGCAGCTGAGTCTGGAACCAGCACTTGTGTCAGGGCCTGTGGTTTTGGACCATCTCGAGACATATGGAGGAATGTTGGAATCACACAAAGCCCTTTAGCTTGCTGGGCTCAACCGCACATGGTCTCAGGTTTCTTTGTGACCACATTAAAGTGAAGCGGTAGCGCTTAGTGTGGTCTTTTTGATGGAATTTTTACTGAGTTTTATACAGGCTGGTCGCACATGATTCCGCAGCCGTCAATCAATCAAAAACAGTGTTTGTTCTATATTTTTTTGCACAAATGTTGGTCCCAAAGAAAACTTGACCACGAGTGGCCCAAATGTGCCAAAGCAATGAAAAACTAAATTATAAAGACAGCTGTTACTGCAAATGATCTAAGACAATAACTACAGACTGGGTAGTAACCAAGACCTAATGGTTGTGTTGATATTATAAGATGGTGCAGTCTACACAATCCAATTGCGGCTAAAACCAAGAAAACACTATAAGACTCAGATATATCTCCGATAAGTCAAATACAGCTTTCAAGGGGAAAAGCTTATGACTTGGTGAAACAAAATCCTATGGTATACTTTTCTTGCGCTGCAATATCTGGGAGGCACAAAAAAAAAAAAAACTGTGGCAGAAATTCTTGTGAGAGGTGCTAACATGGCACGATGAACCTGTTTGGTGGCCAAGCGGCAAAACTACGCTGTTGCTACTTTTGCCCTCCCAACCCCCACCGACAGTTTTTAATGTTTATGCATGTACCCTTTTGCTCCTGAATACCATTAAATGCAGTGAACACAGCAGACCATGAGACAGTTTCCTTATTTCCTTAGAGAACCAGGGATTAGAGACCAGCACTGTGATGCTGGATTAATATGAAATGGAACTCTGTATGTCAGAGACTATATATATGGTATGTATACTCATGCAGCAAAACATAGTGACCACCCCCACATAATAAGCTGGTGGTCCTTTGTGTGCCCCCCAAACAGCTCCAAATCACTGCTGCATGAACTCTCCACAAGAAGTGTGAAGGTGTCCTGTGGTATTAAAAACCAAGATGTTAGCAGCAGATCTTTGTAGTCTTCTTGGAAGGTGACTGAAGATCAGACACTTCCAGCACAACCCCCATCACCCTCTCAATAGTCCATGGTTTGTCTCTCCTTCAACCACTGTTGGTAGACACTCAACCTGCAGACCAGGAGCACTACACAAGCCTTGTCATTTTAGACATGCTCTAAAGATCTACCTAGTGTTTTGCGCATCAGCGTATATGTGTTAATTTGATTAAAGACATCTTTATTCAAGACTATGCCCTATTAAAAATGATAAAAGTAATTGAAACTGGTGAATCTATGATTTGCTCTAATACTCCTACATTTTAACTGATATTTAATGGCAAGGAGAGGATTACAGATAACAGAATTTTGACAAAGGCACAATCATGCAAACATGAAAGTGCGAATAAAGGAAAAGGACACACAATTTCACTCTCTCCTTGAACGAAACTTGGTGTTGCTCCTAACTGTATGCATGAAAAATGACAGAGGTCAATGTGTGAGAAATGAACAAAGAAAGCCTTAGAGGGAGGCTGCAAATCCTCCTGTTGTCTGTTCTGAAAAGTTTCAAAAATTGTCTGACAGTCTCACCTTCATTCTGACATGAGGGACTTTGAGCAGCTGTAGATGATTCTCAAGCACTTCATTTAAAGCATCACAAGACCTTAAAGGTCAAGATGCTGAAACATTTTTGTTCACTAGTCACTACACCTGAGTTGAAATGAAAACTCAGATTTTCAGGTCTTCATGATAAATATCTGTGATCCCTGGTCTAAGGCAGACCTGTGCTTCTGACTGGAGGAAGTTTTTAAAGAGTAAAGTAGATCTTTGTTGTAATTGCGAACAGTATTTAAGCGCCATTACACTGAGACCCAGCCTGCTCTTGCACAGCTGAACACCGTCCATTGTCTCATTATGTCTTCCTCCCAGTTTCCTTTTTAACTTTCTATCTTATTCATTACTAACCCTGACGATTTGGCATTCACACCAATTTGCCATTCACAACTCTGCTAATAACTCCGGCCTTTTATTGCATTAGCGATTCACCGCTCTGCTGTGGAAGTCATAGCCTAGCTGTTCTCTCGCTAACGTGCTAGCCCCCTTTGATTTCCAGTTGCATATATCAACCTGCAATTACAGGACCTGGTCTGGAAACTGTCAAGCATGACTGCAGAGGTATTGGAGTTATTGCAATTACACTCAGGTAATTGAGCTGCCACGGGTGACGATGTTAAACACTGTGTCTATAGTGTTGCCACTGTCTCATTCCATTTCGCTCCGTTTCTTGGCGTAACACAATGTGTGAAATGCTACTTTTTTTTTCTTCAGCAAAGCATTCAAAGATACTAAATTGTAAAATAGTGTGGAAGCTTATATTTTTTTCTGCACTGAGTTACTGTTGGATACATCAAATCAGTGATGTGCATTATCAAGAGTTACTTTGCTCTTTAATTTGCTCTGACAATAGGCAGTTAAGTTCACTCACCACTGAGAGATTCATTGTTTTTTTAACAATTAACTTAATTAAAGACATTCTTATTGTGATGTAAGATACCGAAGATTTAATTCGTCTTTGAAATTCTAATCTATAGTTCTGAGCTAGAACATTAATAGTGATATAAAGTTAGGCTTGATGCATTTGGAATGTGTAGAATAATTAAGTCATCTTGGAAATAGTTATTCCAGGGTGTCAGTGTGTGGATGTATAATTTCTTCAAATAGATCTTAGTTTTGGTAAACTGCAATTTAAATTCATGTCAGAGATTCATTTCATCTTGGATACTGCATTTTAACTGCAGTATTTACCATCCTCTTGTCATCTGTCTTAAAGCTTTACACATCTATGAATGTATTTTCACTGTGTAGGGCAGTCTCAGTAACGAAGCACTTGATGTGAGGTGTATTTCAGATTTAAGAGAATTTATGTTAATGTAGCATTTAGATTTAGCAAAAAAAGGAGTTAAGAGACTTAGAGTCTTGAGGGAGACAAATGGAAACAGCAATTTACTTTTTAATACGATAACACCTGACAGCAGCTGTAAGTTATACCAAAAATCAGCATCATAATCAACAAACAGCAAAGGTGAAAACCATAATGTGCCATAACTTTAATCTAACAAGCACCCCAGTCAAACTATGTCAGTAACTGTTTGTGGTCTTCATATTACCTGTACAATTCAACATTTGTTTAACCTATGCCTCTGATGCATTTGAATGTGTGCAGCCTAACATGCAATGTGACATCAGCTGACAGACTTACAGGCATATCGTGGGATGAAATTTTGGGGTTCTTTGTTGTATCAAACAGCTTGTTCTTGGGCTGAATTTGCTGGTATGCCTAGTCCTGGCAGTCAAACAAAATCTGCACCACTTATAGATGGTTTTCACTGATGTGATTTATTTCAAATGAATTTTTACTGAAGGCCTTTGGGAGCCTTTTGTTTGGCATGATGACAACATCATCATCACCATGATGTGAGAGGTTTGAATAAGGCAGGTTACACTCCATAAGCAAATTTTAGTCTTTGGCACCCTGTCCAGAACTTCTTATTGTAATTTGATAGATTTTAAGGTGAAATAAATGTAAAACTGCACTTACTTTTTCCACGTAAGTGGTCAGTTGTGTTTTGAATATTAAAGAGCATTCACAGTATCAGTTTACTGTGTAATTTGTTTAAGTATATCACCTTTATCTGTAGGCACTGTTCTAAAGAGGTTAATAGGTCTGCTTGTTCAAATTAGTTGAAAACATTAACATTTTCATTTATAATTTTATTTCTCACATGACATGGCTTTCCCACTTGATTGTGAACTGACAGCATTTCTGAGGAGTGTAACATATTTTTCAAAACAATATATAGTCTGGTGGTGTGTGCTGACTGCCATGTCTGTGGATGAAGTGCATGAAAAACAAAGAAGAACAACAAAAGGTTCAGTATGTTAAACAGTAGGCAGGTAGGGTTAATATGTGGCAACCTTTTAAAAGCTATTTGAAAAAATTTTGCAGCGTCTATTTTGGGTGTCCTCACATGAACCTGCAACTCGTACTGTTGCACATCCTCTCACTCGAGCCACACTGTGGGAGAAAATAGTTGCTGAGCTCAGTACTTTCCCTGTGAGGCCATCACTGCCATAGAGTCCTATCAGCTGCTTTCTGTCTGCTTCCGTCTCTCCACTTCTCTCCCTTTCTCATACCATCTCTGTCTCACTGTCTCTTTCACTCCCTGCATGAACCCGGCTTTACTTCTTCCACACATCTCTATGGCTAGCTCTCTCTCTCCCTTCTCTGTCCTCCTATGTGTGCTTCTGTCGTTCAGTCTGTCTATCCACTGACCCTGTCCTCATTACCGTCACAACACTGCAGCAGCTGGTTGCTCGAGTCACAGCCGCCATTGTCGATTCCTCACTCGTCCCACTCTCACCCACTTAACGAAGTGAGGTGGAGGGAACAAGAGAAAGAGGGAGAGCCAGGGAGAGAGAGGAAAACAGGTGAAAAGAAAAGGGCAGGTAAGAAAAAAAGGAGTAGGGAAGGTGAGTGGAAAGATGGCCAAAAATATTTTTTAAAAAGTAAAGTAAAATTTACAGAAAACACGTGGCTCTTCAAAGATTCCTACTTACACCGTTGGTCACATTTCCTCTTTAACAGTAATACATTTTCCTCTACTTATTAGTCTTGGTATTCTCCACTGACGCAATCAAATCATAGTGAACTTCTCTATTTGTTGTTGGCTTTGCTTTAGAGAAAAACTCTCACAAGAAATAGTCATGACAACGCTGGTACAATCAGGACTGAGCAGACAAGAGAACAGAGCGCCACCTACAGAGTCAGCAGAGTAACAGCACTTTAATACAGCACCCTCTTCTTTGATTAACAGGTGAGCTCCAATAAGTGCATGGGGAAAAAAAACAACACAGTGGTGAATGCTTCATTGGGCATGATTAGGGATATCTTCAAAATGGAATTCTTGCAAGAACATAATTCTGCATTGAACTACAAAACTTGCATTATTTTTTTTTCCTTACTGTCACTAATTCTCATACAGTCTCTCATTCCTGTCTGTGGCACTCAGGCCCAAGCACATTAGTTCCTACAGCAGATGTAAATCTTTAAATACAACTCTCTCTCTCTCTCTCTCTCTCTCTCTCTCTCTCCATATATATACATATATATATATACACACACACACATATATATATATATATATATATAGATAGATAGATAGATAGATAGATAGATAGATAGATAGATAGATAGATAGATAGAGTTTGATTTAACAATAAAGGCTCAGTAAGTTGCTATAACAGCTGGGCACTCCAGCAGCAAAAACTACTCAGAGGGAAGTTAATTGTGCATTTGTTGGGGACACTTTTCTGTAAAGGATTAGCAAGTGTTTCTGGTGGCAGACTGGTGTATGTGGGACTGGGTCGACATAAAGTGCGGTGCTCGTGTTCAAGGCAATGAAGAAACTTGTCACCCAGTGTAACAGTTTGGCTCAGTGATGTGTTTTTAATAGGTTTTGGACAACAGTGGAGCCCAGAAGAATAAGATATATCAGTCTTTGAATGCACACAATAATTGTTAGGTTCAAGAAAAGTGTGTTAAAAGACATAGGTGGTAAGTTGTAATAATAATAATTCTGGCGGTTAGGGACATTTCAGCCTTCTCACCCAACAGATGATTCTCTGGCAGTTCATATATATAGTATAGCATTTGCGGGGTCAACTGCAGTGGGCTCTATGGGCTTTAACTACAGGTCATCTAGTATTATGTAGGCTACAGGACACGGTATGTGTCACAGGTGAGATATTGCATTTTGAATTGACATTTGAAGAGGCCACTGTTTCTACTTTACACACAAACATGAGTTTACTTGACACAGGTAGAACTGCTGAACCAGTAGAAACAGACTTGTGTGGCGGAGGAGCTTTATCAACAATCCTGATGACATCACTATTATGACATCATAGCTAAGGTTGCGCTGAAGACTGCAAATTTCAAAGAAATCTACATTTTAATTATCATTATGGGAAGCATAGACTCTCAGCTCCTGCAGCTCCAATCCCCCCCCCCCCCTTTTTTTTAAAAAGATGTCTCTTTCCCTAATTTCTCTGAAGTACAGCTGCAAATTAGCAAAGTGCTGTTACTCATTCCAAATAAAATACAACTACAAAGTGAGTGGGGTAGTGGCTGTTTCACATGATCTCAGTAGAAATTAAACTGAATCATTTATGGCAGAGCTGGGATCAGTATCACAACACATTATTGACATTGTTAATGAGTGATGCATAGCTAGGCTGATTCCAAATAAGTTTGTCATGTCTATGGAAAAGACCATGAAAGTGTAACAAGAAATATATTTTTTTTTAATCAACTCATACAAATTCAATAATTACTGTACACTGTTGGTGCCACAGGGGACATCTCTCAGAGCACTTTATGGCACCAAAGCTTACAGAGCTGTTTCCCTTCTCTGTGGAATCACCTTTACGAAGAGTGTAGGCTTGAGGCGTGCAGAAGAACAATGTAGATAGAGGAAGATAGTCAGAGAACAGAAGAGATACACAAGGTAAGGCTGCAGTGAAAGAGGGCGAGATAGTGACTGTGTGAGCTTGTGTGTGTCAGGAGAGAGAGAGAGAGAGAGAGATAGGAGGGAAGGAAGGGAGGAGAGGGGGAGGGAGGAGAGGGGGAGGGAGGGGAGGGTGCGGGTCGAGCTTAGCCAATCCTGTGCGTTGCACTCTCATCTGAATTAAGCTGTGCAAAACAGGCCCCAGGGCTTGGTTGCTAAGCAGTGAGATGGGCTTGCCGATTTCCACGGAGACCTCAGTGGCGAGAGCCTCTCTGATGGCCTGAACCAGACACCCCATAATAATGAGCAGCGCCACGGTAACAATAGAGACCCCAAATAACGGGGTGCACACTGCTCGTTTGCTGTAACAAGACGAATTATGCATGTTATGCAGGATGATTCCATTGTACTGCTTTACCCCATGTTGCGATACTGACGGTGACCTCCCAAATATGCCATATGGAGCGTGTTATCTCAGTCTTTAGGCTCTTTATTTTTTAGCCAAGGAAATATCCAGTGCAATGTTTCTTTATGCCACTGATGTGTAATCTACAGGATACCAAGTTCAGTTCCTCTTCCTCTTTGTTTGCCTCTCTAGCTGAGGGGGGCGCATTTCTAGCTATTTTGTAATTTGTAGCCATAGAGACATGTTGGTAAACTTGGTAACCGTGGCAGTAGGGATTCTATTTATTTCCCTGAGAGCTCTCGAGGTCCGCTCGTAAGGGCATTTTCCTGAGGTCTTGTTTTTTTTCCTTCTTCTTCTTCTTACGAGGGGGGCTACGGCTGGCGGAGGAATTGCGGGTGACCTTTTGGATTTTAGAGAGTGGAGAAAGCTAAACAAGCCAAAGTCTGTTAGTCTGTCAACAAACACTTAAAGGTCTCAGGAGAAGTTGGGAGCCTCCAGGGGCCAGGGAATGCTATTCATCTGGAGTGTAGGCAAGCACGGCCAAGGATGCTTCAACACGGCACGTAAACAAGGACAAATGCCTAGCCATTCTCATAATAATCTGGTACCAGTATGCAGACGCTGGCAGGGGCACTGTATGGGACTGCATGTTAAAGGTTAAGTGAAACATATGAATAATTATGTGCTGTCTCACTGATTCCCTCGTTTGGAGGTCCAGAAACATTCGCAAATGTTAGCGATGGCATTGTAGATGTAGATGCATTTGTAGATGCAACGGCAGAGTCATGCATGTATCTTTGTGTCTATGTTGCGTGTGTGTTTATGTATGTGTGTGTAAGTGCATGCATGCGTGAGAGATGGGATGACTGACAGGGTTGCTGTGACATTTTTGGTGCGATTATAATAGTTGTTTTTCGTCTGATTAATATAGATTTGGACATTGCTGCCTGGAGGCAAACTAAAATGTCATAACTGAATCATAACTGGTATTTTTTCATTACAACAATTCACTTTTTGTTTCCTTTTTGTTTTCTGCGAAGATACCTCATATAGGAGATTTTTCATGTTAATTTTTACTCCTTTGTCATCTGGTTCTTCTTAGTTATTCACTTCTTTTTTGGGATTACTTCCATGGATGCATTCACGTACTCAGCAGCTCAGTGATTATGCATTAGAAGACACTTTTCCTGGCCTCTCATGTTGCCTCTTCTGTCGCAAGCAGCCAAATTTATACCTTTAAACATGATCATTAGCATAATACTGATGTTAAAACCTCTTGAGAGCAAAGTTCATGCTTTTAAAGTAAAAGTTTGCTGACCTTCACCTGCACCTCTCGCCAATTCTCCAAACAGGTGGGTGATCTTGCATGTACGGCGTGCTGGCTCCTTTACTATTTACAGTCTACCTTTACAGAAATGTTAATCAACCAAAATTACTTAAGAAAAAATAGCAGAAGTAGAAGAAAAGCACATTTTAAATGACAGTGTTAGTGGTGGCCTGATGTGGCCAGGCAATTAGCTGCTGCCAGTGAAGGCGACTGTGGCGATTTTTCTTGCTTAACTCATTAGAGGGGTCTCCGGCAGTGTGCTCACTCATGTCAGGCCTGCATAATTACTTTAAAACAAGGGGGGGAAAAAAAAATCAAAGTAGCCACTGCCTGGCATTGTTCGCTGCCCCCTCGTCTTGGAATTTAATTAGGCGTTCATTTTAATAAAAGCCCATTTGGGATGAAACGCGGCATTAATAGTATTCTGGTCCCTTAAAGGCTGTCACATCTTCGTCCGCTGCCTAGATGGACACTGACAGGTGACATCATGGCTTTTTTATAAGCAGATATCAAAGTGCTTTGATAAGGTGGAGGAACAATAATGTACAAACCCAAATGGAGCTAAAAATCACTGGGCATAAAATATTAAATCCACGTTTAATCATTATGTGACTAAAATGGATTTAATAGGAGAAATCAATGAGATTATAGCTTTTATTACACTGCATTTCTGGCCCTCGTGGGGCTGTCCTCTATGCACAATATTAACATGGACAAGACTTAGAGGATAATACAATACCATTTTAGAGCTTGATTTGACCATTTCTCACTGTTTGGATGGGCGAGTAATAATGTTTTCTGGTGTGACTGAAGGGTAATTTCTCAACATTTTGCTGGAGGACAGCATGCACAGATCTCAGGACTGGGTCTTCAGTGGGTTATTAGTTCTTGATGCTGTGTGTTTGTGTGCTTCGCGAGGTCCAGCATCATGACACGCCTTCCTCTTAATGCCATTGCTGGGTCCTCAAATTGGTCCTCACATCAACCAAAGCCCGGCCACACGGGGTCTCACCAGACAATCAAGCCCTTTTATTCATCGCACTGCTGCAATCTTGTATCTAATTGGTCACTGATGACTTGCCCTCTTCCCAGGAATGCTGATGACCGTGAGATGGTCCGGTTCCTGCGAACCTGTGGAGATCCTCAAGGAATTCCAAACAGCGTCCATTTTAACTCCCCAACCTAAACACACATTAGAGATGTGAATCAGAAGGAGGAGGAAAGTGCAGAAGGTAAAAGAAAAAAAATTGCAAACCTGGAGCACATACTTGTTGCTGTAACGTATACATTCAATAAGGTTTGTTTGGTCCTATCGCAACCTTACCACTACTCACTTTCTACCTTTTTTCTGCTCCCTGTGGTCAAAACACATCACATAGAACAGAACTCTAAGAGCTGTTTTATTAAGATGCTCATGACTGTACCATCAGCAATCAGATGGCAAAAAAAATCAATCCAGAATAAACTCATAAAGATTTTAACTTTCCAAGAAAGTTTCGTGAAATGGTGTCATTACTTCATTACTGTGAAGTATTTCCAGTTAAAATGCAACAATGAAGGATCAGTCTTAAACAAATGAGGTGTTAGTTATGTACAGAAAGTCAGTTTGATTTGATGGAGCAGACACTGATTTCAACAAGTTTTCCATGAAGTAACAGTTTTCTAAGGAGTTCAGCTGTGCATTTTATTGGACTTTTAATGGGAGACAACAAAGACTGCCTGATTTCCTGTTTTTATTGAACAGCCAATAGCAGCTCGATACATGAGTAAATCATTATGTGACTTGGTCTGGTTCAAGCCGTCTCCCTGCCTCTCTGTTTTCTGTTTGCTTTGGATCCCCTAAATGTGAATATCCATTCTGTCTGTCTGCATTTCCAATCACTCTTTCAAGACCATTCCACATATAAACAATGCACTGGTGCCAGGAATGACACATCATAGTAACAAATCAAAATGTAGTTTTTTTTGCAAATCCTCAAAAGTGGCAGCAAAATTATGATTCTTATGACAAATGCTGGTCTGTTTTCCCGCATGCCTTGCAATTCCATGCAGCGGGGCTCTCTAAACTCTGGAAGAGCCTGTACACATTCATGCCCTGTAAATGTGCAAGGCCATGTATATGTGCGGGCCTGTACTCTTCTATTTGGCTGAATTGATTGAAGATAGTCATTGTATGCCTCCCTCTTTGTATTCACCACCTCTGTGTCTTTATGCTCACAAATGCACATTTTCTGAATGGACAGACTTCTTTGTGGCGAGCGAAGGTTTCTGTATGGTCGTGAAAGACTCATGGGTCAAATCTCACAGTCACAAGGAAAACCCCCGTGTGTGACTGATCGTGTTCTTTTAGGCCTCTACCACGCAGCAGAAAAAAAATCCCCCAAAAAAGTTTAATTTCAAAATAAAGAACAGACAAAATATGTCATTTTAATTAACTCTTCGGATAATTCACCTTGCTATGTCTTGACATTTTTAAATTTACTGTTATTCTGAAACACTAATAATGTTGGGATCAAATAAGGGGAACCTTATTGAGCATTGTTATCCCAAATGGTATCTGAATTGCAACTATTTTCCCATAACATCTGGTTTATTCTGAATGTAGCACAGATGATGATATTCAATGAAAATATCATGGACAAATATCTGTTATCAACCCTCCAAAATAAGGGATACCTCACAGTAACCGAGTACAGATGATATCTTTCACCATGTAGTTATTGTAGTTTTAAAAACAAGACCAAATTCCGGAAAGTTAAGTGTTTGAACTGCGTTAAAGTACCAGTGGTGATCTGGAAGTGCAGGTGAAGTTAAAAAGTGAACTTTTAAAGGTAGCATCTAGGTATAAGGTTATTAGTGCTTTAACAGCACTGTAATGGCTATTTCAACATGCTGATTATTTTGAAAAAAAAACTTTTAATTGAACCAAAACTTGTAAACCTGCAGGTCATTAAACTAAGGACACTACAATGTTCAGCAAATTTGACCCGCAGTGAGGTGGTTGATAGTTCTCTGTGACTGCTTTTAGACTTAGACAGATTTTATTAATCCCCAGAGTGAAATTCTGTTTCACATTAAGCACCATCTATTGTTTGTCTAAAATTAGCCTAAAGGATTTTACATCTAAGGTAAAAAGTAAGGGCACAGTTCCCAAAGTCAGCTAGGCAAAGACCAGATTCAGTCTGAGTCTGAGTGCTCCAACCACTGGTGGGATCCCAGTGAGGGATCTTACTATCAGTGCAGTAGGGACTTCTAATTGTTCTGTCTGAACTGTCCCCTCCTGTCTGGCCCCTCCTCTGACCAAGACTAGGAGCTGACAGCAACAATGACTGCTGTGCAAAAAGAAGCGGCCATAACAAACCATGAGAAAATAGAAAAAAGATAGCTGAAACTTTATCCGGTTTTTATTTTCTATCATCTTAAAGATGATAGTTCTATATAATTGCCATACGGGAACCCAGAAAGTAAAGATGATACTGAACTAATAATATGTTTCGAAGGCCCTTAACTTTTTTAAAATCCAATCAGATTTCTCAAATTTTTATTGTTACCCTGAATTATAATGGCAACTTTCAATTAAAATGTGAGAAGATGAGTGTGTAGTGGTAACAGTTTTTCATAAAAGTCTGCTCAGAATTAGTGACAGGGAAAGAAAGAGGGAAGGCAGAGAGAAGGGGAGCATGGGGAGGCTGAGGACGAGTGAAAAGCTAATTAAAAAGATAAGTGACCAGCAGTCGCGGCCTGTCAGGGTGCAGAGCCACAGCTGAAGTTAACCCGCTTTGTGCTGGATGGCAGCCGCTGACAGCCTCAACCGAGGCTTTGTGTGGCCTCACCTGTGATGGAGGCGCTCTCTGTTCGCAGGTGAAGGGCTACACAAGCTGGGGTGGCACTTAAACACACTAATAGAAGGACACGTACACACACACACACACACTCCTCTTCGCTTTCCTCTTTCACACTGTCTCGGTACATCTCTCCCTCCTCTCTCTGCTTCTTCCTCTTTCTTTTCCCAGCCTCTTGTGACAGATCCAGGTGGTGGGTGGTGGCGCTGGCACATTGTTTCCTCCTCTCTCTCTCGCCTCTCTCTTTTTCCCTCTTCCTAACACACGCACACAACTCTACACCCACACATGGGGTTATAATTAATACTTCTCCCATATCCATATTTCATACTGTTTGCTTAGAAAAAGCAAGAGAACTGGGGCTGGGGAGGGTTGAAAGAGAGGGAGGGATGGTAAAAAAGATCTCTAAGATTAATTAATGGTGGAAGAGGGGAAGAAAAGGGATGTGTCCCGGGAAAGCAGCAAGCTCTGCACAATGCGGCACACTTCATTTGAATAACCGAGCGGTGTGTTTTTCTTCTGTGAGTGTGTATGTGTCATTGCGACACCACTCTACCTGAAATGAAGGATAACTAGCCCACCGGATTAGAAAACGCACCATCTATCCTCCAAGTCCTCCCCTCCCTCCCGTTTCGACCCCCTTTCCCCATTATTTGTATTCAAGGTTTTTTGAAATGACATTGCAATCTGATGATGCACCAGCCCATTATATTGTCTAGCAGGACAAATACCCCAGCGTTTTTCTGTGTAGAACTAACACAATTTTTCCATGTCAGGGTGTGTGCGTGTGTGAGTGTGTGTGCGTGTGTGAGTGTGTGTGTGTGAGGGGATGGCATGTCGGGGGGGAGCACGGTGGTAATATTCTGGCGGTCCAGGGTGGAGGCAAGGCCCCAGGAATGCTGTCATTAATCCTGGAGGAGGGCCGTCGTGCACTCGGATTATTAGAGAAATAAATTTGCATGCTGCATATGAGCCAGGTGAAAAGCACTGAAGGCGCAAATTATATTTCCCTGACAGGCTGAGCGGGAGAATGGAGGCTGCCACCATATCGTTCCATTACACACACACACACACACACACACACACTTATATGCACTGACATTCCTGCTGCTATACACAGCCACTCAGGTAAGCTGTACATATGCACTGATACAGGACACACTCGGGGATTATACATGTACGCACATATTATGGAAAAGGATATGCAGGGTTATGGATATAGCATATGGGATGTATTGTGTAACCATCACTGTTTTCTATTCAGACACAAATTCACACACGCAGACATCCACAGACACACACAATACTTAGTGTATAGTAAAGACAAACCCCTTAGGAAAGAGTGCCAAGTATGGACATACTGAACATTTTCATTCCTTCCATGTATATAAACTTCCATCTTTTTGTGTGTGTGTGTGTGTGTGTGTGTGTGTGTGTGTGTGTGTGTGTGTGTGTGTGTGTGTGTGTGTGTGTGTGTGTGTGTGTGTGTATTCCGCGGGGTCCTCTGGCTCTGGGCTGTCCTCTCACCCTGCCTGTAATGGTCCATGCAGGCCCAGCCTAATGGGGTGGACACTGGTGTCAACTTCATTACTTTACATCTCCCGCCAAGCTGAAAAGTCTCTCCCCGCTCGCACTCTGACCACGCTTCGTTAGTGTTTCAGGCCCTCTTTGCCTTTTTCTAACCTCAAAAGGAGTTGAAAAACATTGACAAAATAATTTTGTTTAAGGGAGAAGAGACGGCTGGTAGATTTGTAATCACTGCGAATCACCGGTTGCTTTTGAACTTTGCAGAATGCTTTAATAGTGTTGAACATGTTGCTCCCAAAGCCCATGTTCTGCTCTTAGAGGAATTTTGATCCATTTTTGATTGGCAAAAAGTTAAGTAAAATCAGTATTACAAGATAAAATGTTTAGCAAACCAGTATACTCATACCATCCACACAGCCCAGTGCAGAGAAATGGCATGTAGCACACGTAACTGCATCAGTTCCATGTCAGATCTGGTCATAAAGACCTATCTCCCAGAACCAGACCAATGCTAGTCATATCTTGGCTGAATGCATGTTTAATATCACAGAGCTTTAAAATAAAGGAGATTCCTGGTGTGGAGGAATTTGAAACATTAGAAATAGCGGAATTGTCGAGCTGTGCAAGCATCTCATTGAGACATTTGAGAACCTCTTTGAGACATTTATTGAATCAGTGAATCAAACTAACTTTTCAGACCCTATAGACCTTCTTCTAAGTTCTCATTACAGTAATAATATGAAGAATAAATGCAATAAATGTCTCAAATTCAAGAGCAGTGTGCAGGAATGTCATTTTATTAGAAGCTATTGAGCTCCTCTCTAAGGAAGAAGAAATAGTGGATTTCCGAACTTCACAGTAAAAACTGGACAAATGGTCATGGGTGTAATTGTAGGTTTAAAAAAAATAGATTCCCTAACTTGTTGTGATGAAGGTTTAGATCTTTTCCAAATAGCCACAATCAAATGTGGTTAGAAAAGCCTGAAGTTATAGTACACTGTCTCTTTTGTGCATTTTTAAAGTCAAAGCATGATGAAGCTTATACATGGAGATATCAACGTACACTTCTTGATCGTCTCCTTGAAGACATGTTGCATTCGGTTGTAACCACTAAAACTGATCAGACAGAGAGCCTTAGAGCAGTTTGCCCTTGTTGTATCTGTCATACCCTTGTACAAGCAGCACAGGGCTACATAACATTGTTGGACTTACGTCTTGGAAAGTTACAACCATTTCTGTTTTTGTTAACTTTTTTTCTGTTTATGTCATCCATGGCCCACCAAAACTGAATGTATTAATACCTCTAATTGAGAAAAAATGAAATAAAAATATCTTTATATACAGGTACATATGTATACCTGAAACTCAAACATATACAATATTCATTTGAAGCTAAAATAGCATTCTTTACCATTTTATGGTTATGTATATAGACTAGTAGCAAATGAGGTCTGGCTCAAAATAGAAAAAGCAACTTGAGACATAATGTATATATTTACCTTCATTCAAACACTAACTTTTCCTAATTTTTTCAAATAGTTTTTAATGCTTAAACCACCAAAGTCTCTGGTGTCCCAGCTGTTTGTTTTTTAATACATTCTTTCAAAAAAAAAGAAAAAAAAAGAAAAGTTGCCTTTCATTGTGATCTTGCCAGGAGCTACTCTGCAACTTAAAGCAATTGAGAAAAGAATTTAGTTGTACAGGAACATAATTTCTAAGAGACAGGTTTGCTTTTATTGCTTACCTACAAGTACTTGACTTGATGCAGGTCTCGGATGTGATGGAGGGCTAAATACGAGCTCATGTTTGAAGTTCCCTTTTAATTACACCTGCGAACCAAGCATGCCTGTTCACAACAGAAGCTTCATTAATATGAAGCACCACTAGAACAGAATATAGAAGCACCTCTGTGGATGGCAGCACAGGTGTTCCCTGAGACTGCACATATGAAGACACATGATTCTATATGTCCACTGCAGCGTCTTTGACAGTCATCTTTCATCTCTTGGCCTGTGCCTATAGGCAGAGAGTGAGCAGCAGGCGGTGTAATTCTGTTCTAAAGCCCCTAGTTAGGCATGCATATATTCCTATTATAGTCAGCGCTCCCGGAACAAGACAACAGAGAGCAAACAGAATGACCTTGAAATATTTATCCCCAGCCTCGCTTCGGAGAATTAAGTTTGGTGTCAGGGGCAACTCGCAGCTATCCAGCTCCACTTTGTGTGGAAGCATGCGTGCTCATGTACACACACACAACAAACACACACTCTCACGCTCACACACACACACACACACACACACACACACACACACACACACACACACACAGACACACGCCCGTCCTCCTTTAGCGGGTTATGTAGACTGAGACAAACGGCTCATGTACCATCTTGCAGTGTTGAATATTAAAGGCGGTCAGGGAGGCAAGGCTTTGATTGGGACAATAAAGGCTGATGAACAGGATCTTAGAGCATGGGAGAGGAGAGGGTGTGTGTGTGTGTGTGTGTGTCACAGTGCAAGGGACACAGCCAAAACCCTGAAGTGGAAGCCAGGAGCTGCCCGGCCCAGAATGCTGCCACTAGTGTGTGTGTGTGTGTGTGTGTGTGTGTGTGTGTGTGTGTGTGTGTGTGTGTGTGTGTGTGTGTGTGTGTGTGTGTGTGTGTGTGTGTGATGGGAGGGAGGGTGAAGGAGGGTAAAAATGACCCAGTCCGAGCAAATGTGGGTCACATTTATGGCAAGTTTGGGGTAGATGAGTATAAATTTTGATTCTGTCCTGTGCTTCCTCTCTACTTTTGTCTGTAACTGACAGTAAGCAGAGTGTGTCAAAGTACTTCTTAGCTGTTATCAGCCGCCTACTGAAACTGCAGGCCAGAAAACCAAAACAAGCTAAAACAGGCTAATAGGCTTCAAATGGTTCTGGGAAATTGCAGAGATGAGTTTTCATCTTTAATCATTCTGTCTGTTATGGGTTAAACCTGTCCACTAAACTACCACACATATGGAGATACACTTATATAAGCATCTACTTCTATCAACTTAGTTAAGTTTCTGTCCAACATTATTTTCTTCCTCTTCAGAGATCAAAAAGAATCACAAACAACTTTTTGATTTATTTGGAGATATTCTGGCTAATGATCCATTATAGAATATCTGAGGGGACGTCTGTACAAAAGAGACATGATGGAGGCTTCGCCAAAAGCCTCTTTGTTGTACTTATGTAATTGTCATGTTCATAGGGAATTTTTATTGAAACAATAACAAAGCACATGTCCACAAATTAGCTTCACTTTCTCCCATTCAACTTCTCATTGTCTGCAATGCCTGTGAGGGCTTAGAATAATGGATGATTGGAGAGGAAAAAGGAAAAGCAATGTGCTGTGCATGCATGCGTGTGTGTGTGTGTGCGTGCGTGTGTGTATGTGTGTGTATGTGTGTGAAGGGGAAAGCATGTTGGCAGTGTGGTAAAGAAAAGCCTGCTGGATTGTTGGAGCACAGTGGAAGGATGCCTGCCAGTTTCTACGCCACCGGGACTCTCTGACCTGCGCTTGTGTCTGCATGTGTGTGAGTGTGGTGTTCGATTGCGTGTGTGCAACTGTACTCAACAACAGAAAACCTCCGCCTGCTCTTGCATGCGTTCACACTGTGTATGTTTGTTCTTTCACTGTATGTGAAACTGCATGCGTGTGTTTCTGCCGTTTTTTTTTTTTCAGCCAGCGTGCGCACCTGCGTTTGTGTGTGCTTGTGCGTGTGAGTGAGTGTGTGTGTATGTGTGTGGGAGGCTAGCAGATGAAGACGGTGCTTGCCTCATATTCAATGTGATCTGCAGCCTCACCTCTGTCATTATATTTAGCATACGATCCAGCTCCGTGTTTCATTATGCATTCCCATCTACTGCTCTGTGGTGTGAATCTTACATCTCAATTAGCCTCTGTGTTCTGGACATAAAATGCATTATTTGTGGCAAGCAATGGAGGAGCAAAGCAACTCAAATCTGCAACAAAAGTGCACATGAATGACATATCCTAATTCATTCCAATGCAGGCCCAACAATACAAAGGTGCGCAATACTTTTTGTGTGTGGAGTTTTAACTCCTTGATGCACATACAATATACAGTAGCTATAAGAAGGTATTCACCCTCTTTGGAAATTTTCTCCTTTTATTGTTTTTCATCATTGGGTCATCATCAATATCAATTGGCTTATGGCAAGAATTTATAAAAAAGGAAAAAAAAGACTGTTTTATTATTAAAGTGCAAAACAGATTTCTTCAAAGTAATGCCAATTATATAAAACATTAAACATAACATTAGTGATTGCACATGTATTTACTCCCTTCAAGTCAGTATTCAGTAAATGCACCAATCACTACAATTACTTCACATTGAGCCAGAGTGGATGATCTCAGGCAGCCTTGCACATCTGGGCACAGCGGTTTGACCCCAGTTTTATTTGCAAAATGGCTCAAGCGCTGTTAGATTTCACAGCGATTGTGAATGAACAACTCTTTTCAAGTTCAGCCACAAATTTCCGTTTGGATTAAGATCTGGGCTCTGCCTCAGTGTCTCTAGAACATTCACCTTGTTGTCTCTGAACCATTTCTGTCCAAGTCTGGCTGTATGCTTCTTGTCATTTGTTTCCTGGAAACAAATATTCCCCCAAGTCTCAGTTCTCTTGCAGACTGCATCAGATTGTCCTCCAAGATTTCTCTATACTTTCCTGCACTTATTTCACCATTTACCTTACAAGCCTTCCAGGGTCTGGTGTTGAAGAAGTTCCCCCCATCAGGATGCTGCCACCACCATGCTTCACAGCTGAGGTTGGTGTGTTTATGTGCACATAATGTGCAGTGTTTGGTGTCCGCCAAATACAGTGTCTACTCTGATGGCCAAAAGGATGAATTTTGCTCAAATGAGACCAAAGAAACTTTCCTCCAGGCTTTAGAATCTTCAACATATCTTCTGAACCTCTTCGGTTGAATTTAAAAACTTAAATTAAAACTTAAAGCTCAGTTAAATTTTTTTCAACAATGGCTTTGTCTTTGCCACTCTACCATAAAGCTTTGACCACTGAAAAACCCATGCAACAGTCATTGTATGGGACTGAATGCACGTTCAGTCCCATACAGATACATTTTAGGTGGTGCTATATGTGTGTGTGTGTGTGTGTGCTATACGTGTGTGTATTTGTCAGCCAATCCTAAACATGAGTTGTTCTCATTAGCTGTCAATCACAATATATGATTTGATATGTCTAGTAGAAAGGGGAAAACATTTAAACTGAAATAAAGCCGACATTGTACACTTTGAAGAAGCCAAATGCTAGATATGTTAAAAATGTTTCTTAAATTTAGCAACAAATTACATTGAGACCAGACATGTCTCTCTTATGCACTGTTTTGGGAAATCTGCATTTGTGTGATCTATGCTTATGTTAGGCCTGCCACAATGATTACATTATCAACTCATCTAGAACAGAGTCAGAGTCCAGATCATTTTATTTTTTCTCTTAGATTTGTGGTTTTATTTTGTGATGCTCTGTATTTGGGACATATCTTACATTTTTCCACTCTATAATTCCAATATTTGGATATTCTTAAGAATACTGAGGATCTACTTATCATCTTAAAATTAAAAAAAAAAGTAACTACATCAAATAATATTCTGTACAAAAAGGTAATTATTGTGACAAGTATATCTATTACTCAGATATATTATACCAAACCAATATTCAGTTCTTAGGTATTTCATGAAACCATTAAGGAGTTACACACCTTTTTGTGATTAACCACACCCATTGCCATTTTGGCTAGCACAAACTCAATGTGAATTGTTGTTGTGAAGTTTCAATTAAGTTTTAATGTGTTTTAAAAGAAATACGTTCATACATGTTTTATTTAATAGAAAATTCAGATGAGCTATTTTCATGATCAGCTTATTTACTTTAATGTTTCACATCAATGACATCCTATTGTACACTACAGTGCACACGCTATAAAATGTTAATAATTTAAAAATTAAATTAAAAAAATCTTTTCAATATGTTCTTTGGCTCTTTACCACCACCCACCACCACCCCTCCGTCCTCCCAAGCAGTCTGTATGCTTTGCATCTCTTCTGCAGTGAACTAACCACAGTTTTATATCCAAGGATTGTGCTGATCAAGATTTTTACCTAATTTAAAACAAAGCTTACTTTAAAAGAATTTCATAACTGAAAAAAAGCCTCAGAGTGTCAGACTGAAGAAAATACAAAAGGGTCTGAAATTGTAGTACTTAATTGAGTCATCTGCTGACTTCACCGATACCTGTGAATTAATTGAAAAATAAGGCCTCTTTCCTTTTCGAATGAATGTGAACTACTGGTTTGATGCCCTATTTTTAATCCCTTTGCCATCTTGATCTTTATCTTGAATCTGCAGGGTTTTTTTTTTTTTTTTTTTTTGTTTCTCTTAATATTCTTAGATTTTTGTAGTATGGAGTCACAGGAGAGCCACAATAAAATATAAATCTGTTAAAAAATAAGGAAATCAATGCGTAAATATTAAGAGAAATAAATAAATACATAAATAAGGAAATAAATATGTAAATATAAAGAGGAATAAATAAAAGAATAAATAAATAAATAGAAAGCTAAATGTTGCCTTTGCTTTTCCTTTTCTCTTTTTTTCCTTTTTTTCCATTTTGTTATTGCCTTTTCCGTTTTGCCTTTGCTTTTACTTGATGGACTGAGCTGTCAATCAAATGGCTCTGGGCGGGGCTTTCTGTCCAGGTTGAGTAGTCAACACCTGATCACAGGATTCCTGCCTGACGCCAGCAGCTCCTAGCACGGCTAAAGTGAAGTGATGTCACCGTGGCGCTTCGGCTGATTCTACCAGCAGACACTGAAAGGACTCTGATAGTTCAGTAAGTTAATGTTTATTTTCTTATTGGTGCCGGTTTTAATGCACTTTATATACTTTATATATAAATGTAGTGTCAGATATAATGTGTACCATACACTCCAGATGTCGATGGAGTTTATTTGCTGGTAGAATGAGCCGAGGCGCCATTGTGACATCACTTTAGCCGTGCTAGGAATTAAGATATTGTACAGTATTTTTGACTGACTTTGGAATTGATTTAGTTACTGTTCTAAATAGAACAGGAGCCAGAACACTTATACATTTTATATCGATTGTTTCTCCTTACTTCATCCATTAAACTTGGTCAGAAAACCGGTCAAACAGATAAAGAACAACTCTAGTGTTGGTTGGTGTTTTGACCCATTTTAACTCTCGTCATCTCTCTGCACCTTGAAAGGAGGTGAAATTGTGCCACAATTTTTGACTTGAAAAATTAATTCTTTGATGGAAGTCTACTCACTGAAATTTTGGTAGTGCTTGGAAGTGCATACACAGGCTTAAATTCAGTCCTGATCCTATACACACCTGTCAGTAATAAAAAGATTAAGTAAAAAAAATGGTAAAATTTTGTGAACACCACAAGTTTAATTCTATTCATTTCTGTTGTGTTTGCTGGAGGAGACATCTCAGATATCTCAACACACTGACATATACGATGACCATTAGAGGTGAGAGAGAGAGTATATTTTTTGTCATTCAACTGACCCAACACAGGCCCATTTTCTGTGATGCTAGTATGAAGCTCCACTGAAATAGTAGGGGATCAACATCTTGCTCAAGGGCACCTTGTCAGTAGTTGTTCAAGGAGAGGGCAGCTTTACTTAGTCACACTCCCAGCTAAAAATGCTGCCCACGTCATGTCAGCATAATCTTGGATCCTTGCCCAGAGAGTTTTCCTTAATCTCACATTACCATATCTGCTATATGGGGCCACATGGACCTGTGAAATGGAAGTATAATCCTACATATACATACACTCTCTAGGTGTTCTGTGTGCCTGGACAGGCCGAGTAAGTGATCAGACAACTAGCCAGTCCCCTGACTGGACCATCAAGCTTCCATACTGACTTCTGACTCTTAGCACACCAGTCTTCCAGAAAAAGACAGCCGGGGCCATATGTTCAAGGACTTCAAATGGCCAAGTTTTTTTTTTTTTTTTTTTAATTAATTACAAAACAGACCTCACAAAAGGTTTGCATAGTAGAAATTTGCACTTTTCGTGAAGATTAAATGGTTCTAATCCTAAAATTTAAGTATGTAGTTTTGGTCATGTAATGACACTAATAATGAAGTGTAAAAAAATATAGCTGACGTTGCCAGAGTGTTACATATGCTAAATTGTAATGTGAAACAGGGCAATCTTACAGAAACAGAGACCACATGAGTTACCCAGCCAGTGTCAGATCTTTATATCTTTATGCTTCCCTCCTACTCTCTGTGCTCACATTTACTTTCTTTAAAGTCAGCTCAAGTAGTGCTTCAAATAGTGCTTCAAATGTAGTCCATTAAGACTGCATGTTAACCAGCAGTCACTTCTGAGGCATTTCCAAGTTGCTGCTTTCCTGATTTTATAATCAATCTGTCATCTCACGATACTTTGAGCTGAAGCTTGGAAGACACATTCTGGTGACTTTTATTAATACGCTAAAAAGAGGGCACAACATGGGGCTATCAAGAAAAGATATAGTCTGGTACTGGTACACTGGACCACCAAGATGGAAAGGGTTAAACATAGTCATTTGATCCATCCTTAGTGCCACAACACAGATTATTTCAGCTTAAAGAGGAAGGCTGACACCAACAAACAGACAAGTCTGGTTAATTTTAAACATGACCACGGTCTTTCGTAATATGTACCACATAGATGACTTGCTGCAAAATGCTGGCTATTAAGAAATGTACCAAAGTTGTGTATAGGAATTCTGAAAAAGTTTTAAATTTTATAACAAACATCTATTGATATAAATGTAGTAAGGAAGTCTATTAAGGTCCGGTCGTTAAAACTGCTTTGTATCCAAAAGAAAGGTCACACTCCAGATTGCTCAGTGCACGTTCAATATGACAAGACCTAACAACCCCGAAGCCTGCTACCTTATTATAATTCCCATCATTGCACTCCAGTTAATTATCTTCATTTAGTATTGACAAAGAGGGAGCTTCAGATTGTCTAGTTTCCCAAAAGAACTGCAGTAATCCTTTAGCAAATTTGAGAAAGAAAATCATACTTTTTCACAATGGTATCATATTAACACCTCCATAAGAAATAATGCCATGGTGA
The DNA here is from genome assembly GCF_022539595.1 of Amphiprion ocellaris. Classification (NCBI taxonomy): domain Eukaryota; kingdom Metazoa; phylum Chordata; class Actinopteri; family Pomacentridae; genus Amphiprion; species Amphiprion ocellaris. Next base: position 26,577,283 of record NC_072781.1, on the reverse strand, counting down.
GATTAACAAAAGAAAAAAAATCAAACAAGGAACAGACAGAATACTGAATACTACAATAAGTATTTAAAAAATGTGAAAAATAGTGAAACGGTTGGAAAGGAACTCATAATATTCATACAAAATAACGAAGTTAAAATTCTATACATTTTTGGATTGTTTTTCAGAGGTATTTCACTTTTTAGAGGGAAGGAGACAACAGCTGTCCTGGGTAGAATAAGTAATCAGATAGTGATTTGCACCGCTGACACATCTGTTCAACCAAAATGTACCAAAAGCAGATGTGAAGATACAAAAGAGAGAGAAAACCTTTACTGTGTTGTCACCAGACCGATGGAAGCACAGGAAGAGAGCGCACTGGGAACTTAATCTTCATGTCTGTTTTTTGTCAGCAAAGCTCTGGTTGGTCTCACACTTACATGTATAAAGCTCATGTGGTTTGGGTTTCACAGGTCTGTAAAAAATGTCAGAAATATTGAGTTAAAAGCATATTGATGTAAAAAAAAGTAGGAATGGAAAGTGAAAATCTTCTGCAACAACACTCAATTCACTGTTTTTACTCCTCAAACTGTCATGCATATTAGACAAAAGTTAGTGCTGATTTTTTATTTATTTATTATTTTAAATCATCTTTGTTATGGTTTTGTTGTTTGCTCATTCTCATCAGCTGCTATAATCTGCTATAATTTGTATTTAGTGGAAATTGGCAATGTTAGCATGCATCACATTTAACCATGATGGTGAACGTGGCAAGCAATGAATGCGCTAAATCTCACCACGTCAGCATTGTCATTATTAGAATGTTGATATAAACATATGGGTCAAAGCCCAGTTGTGCCTAAGTACTGCCTCACAAAACAACTAGCATGACTGTACACTGAAGCTGTGGTCTTTTCTGCTCAGGAAAATCACAGACAAGCTGAAATGACTCTAAAGTATCTCAGTGGAAGCCATGATAAGAGGTGGTTGAATTCTTTAAATGCTTACAAAAGACATTTCATTGCTTCCTACATTGGTCCATTCTATGCAGTAAACAGAGAGCCACAATTTGTATGGTAGCAATTTGCAAAATGACCCACCATCCATGACAGAACCACATCAATAACATCCACTGTTCCATGGTAGCACACCCAGTGTCAGTGCAGTTGGACTGGATTATTATTCTTTTTTTTTCTATGATTCAACTGCAATCTTGGCTTGCTCAGTCATTTTACCCCGCTGTATCCAAATTCCTAAATTCTTAAATGTTGCATTTATTAAGACAATAATAATAATAATAATAATACAATAGGTATTTTTTAATACAAACATCTACTTTAGTTCTAGCTGTCACTGTTTCTATAAGCCTTTTCCACATCAGACGTTTCATTCATCAGAGTAGAAAAAGCCTAAATGTTACTAATAGTGTCAACATTAACAATGCTGCAGTACGTTACTCTGAGCTACACCATGAAATTCAGTCAGCTACATGGAATTCATCCATCTTGTGCTTTTACTACTGTGACTCGTCCAAATGTCTACTTTGAAAAGGCCTCTTATGAAATAGTTACATTTTAGAAGAGCAGGTCAATTTTCAAATGATGTAAAATGTCTGAATTCCACTAAAGCAGCTGTAAGTTGTGTATAATAACCAGCGGCTGAGCTGCCACACTGACAGAAGTCAGAGGTGCAAGTCTGGTAAAAATGGTACTTTTGTGGCACATTGCCACACTGTAGCAACAGAATTTAGGATGATGTGTTTTATGGGCTTAAACAGAAACGAAAGACCTGTGGGTGTTTCAATGTAAATGAATGTCCCCCTTGAAATAAAGCTTGTTCAACTCTCCTGTGGTCTATTCTGTGTCACAGGATCCGTTTTGATATTCTTTGCAAAGACGATCACTTGAATTATCACAAGACATGCTTCGTCAAGTCAGTCTTACATAGCTCAAAATCACAATGCCAAAATATATACAGCGTCCAACATTCTCCACCCTTACACTCAATTTGGAAAAAAATAAAAATAAACAAAACTCCTTCACAGTGTCTTTCCTGGGAAAAGGGGTTCCAAATTGTTAATGTAGGAATTTTAGGTTGAAAGAGCCAATGATGACAGTGTAAGTTTCCATCCGCTCTCCCAAGCCTTTGGCTAGTGTTGCTCACTGACCTGTCACAGTTAGCCTGGCTCGCTTTCTCCAACAGGGCTGGACAGCTGACACTAGCGCTCCCCTCCCCTTCTCCTCCTAATGTGTTGTGATAAGTAGCTTATGTGAGGTTTCCCCGGCAAAATTACCCCCTCAAGCTATTCTATCAGTCTGCTGTACGTGGGCGTACATTTCACCATCACTTCCATGCAAAGGTGATGCTGGCAAGCGGAGACGTTGACCGGGAGAGGGGAGGGATGTTTACGTGTTAACCTAGGCTGAAAGACAAAGCTGGGAGAGGCCAAAGCCTGAGGACATGACAGCAGTGAGTTCCATTGTTTTTTTCTGACACACGGGGACATGTAGTAGCTGCAGCCACAGCAGGAATCAGCTGTCCACTTCCTTTTTGACTGCATGAGTTTCCCAGCAGATAATAATGAGCAGGCTTTGAAGAAGTGAATGCAGTTATTGATTTGAATTGGGGGCATGCCTCTCTAAAAAATATCAAAAGCAGATGTGTGGATGGAGAGAAGTGCTCCTATATCCACTGAATATCATGGTAGGATATTCTAGCTTCCTAATGTTTGACAGCATTTTTAGCAAAAATCGTTTCCACATGCGAATCGTGGCACTAACGCAGTGTTTACATCAACAGATTCTGATGCCTTCTTCCTTTGTCTATAGGCTTTGAGCAGCTAGCTTCTACATGAGTGTGTTTTGTGTAAATGTGAGTGTGTGTTGATGCAGAATGCGGACCCCACATGTGTATGATGTTGGCATGTGCACGCCGATCCCCCGAGCTCAGACTGTAAGATGTCGATAGCCAACCTGTAAATGACAGGCACAGAGGGAGTGTGTTTAGCAGTTTGGCTGGATCTTAAAAAGGTCACACACACACACACACACACACACACACACACACACACACACACACACAGAGAGAGAGAGAGATAAGGAAAATGACATACAAAGATGACCTCCTTTGTTGATGAGAAAAAACAAAATTCCTCAAATTTTGTTGATTTGAGTACAGATGAAGGATCTCATGACTGCTGAGAAAATCTTTGACCCTGTGTTGATGTCTTTTAAAACTAACATGATGTGACAAATATTTCTTCTTGATTTGGTCAAAATGATAAACATACAATCTCTTTTTCAATCTCTTCTTCCAAAATGTTAAAAGGTAAAACATAGGTAAACACTGACTGAGGCTGCATATTAAATATGACCTTAGAGAGTCAATACAGTAGTTGCCAAAATACTTGCGATTTGGTCTCTATTTCCGGTACAAACCGTATGGATTAGATGTCATGCTTTTTGCTCTTGTGTGAGTCAGCATGCAACCAAAGTTACAATAAGCTAACTTCAGTAAAATATAGGAATAAGAAGTCCTGCAGCAGATGGTGTGGCCTGATCCCACAGAGCCCAGATCTCAACATCATCTGAGAATACATGAAGGGACAGAAGACACTGAAACAGACTAGCCCACTGCTTCCAGCTGCGCATTTCCACCAATCTACTCTGCATCGCCCTTACCTTGATATGCTCATCTACGCAGTGTTTGCATCTTACTACCAGCTACTTATGTAGTATACTTAATGCCAGAGCCGTACTACATAACAGTAAACTTATGAATCAGTTTCAATGTTGGCTTTTACTTGTATGTATTACCTATGTTACTCTGATCATGCATGTATCCCAATGTGTGTTATATGTCTCCTTGTCCCCCACCTCCCTCTTCTCTTGCCACTTGCCACCTCTTCTTCAATGTTTGATTAAGTTAAGGTTTAAGAAACTGAAATGGGTTGTTTTGTTTGAGGAGAGATAATGTGCCCTGAAAGCGAAATTGAAAGTCAGAACAGGGTGAACTACAAAGTGTAGTCTTTCCTGTCAAAGTCACATGCTTCATTGATTCAACCACCAACCCCAATTTCCTCCATAAGAGGTTATCATCTATACAGTCACTATTTACATGACCACAAAATATCCTCATCAGGAAAACCTAAACACAGGTTGTCTTCATTTTTTCCACAAATGACCAGTGTTGAACGAAGCAAAAATGCTCACCCATCACTCTTGTGAACCAAGGTTCATTCTCTTGTTGCTGCTGTGTTTTACTACAGGAACCATACAGGAGTTGGTTTGGATTTCTGCCATATGCGGTTTGCATGTTATGCCATTCTGGTGAAGCTCCTAACAATCACATACGATAAAATTGCAGCTTACATCTACATTCGTACCAAACCAGCATACAGTAGAGAAGTAGCAGTGATAGTGACAAGCTCCATTTTCAGTGTAAAACATGTTTCAGATTATTACTGAAACAGCATCTGCAATATTAATACATATTTTCACATATTTTTTGCAGTGCTGAAGCATATATGTTCCTGCTGTGATGTCCTCACACTGAGCAGCGGAAAGAATGGAAGATGAATACCACAGATGGAGTCGACACACACAAGTAAGTGAGAACATTTCATAAAAATCAATATGAACCACTGTCAAATTATTACATGTTACAGTAGTGAGCATAGTAACCCTTTATACACTTGTGCTTGTGGTTTCACCTGTGTAGATAACCTTATAAACTTCTCTGGTTCCACATCTTTCTTCTTCTTTCTTCTTTTTCTTTCTCTTTTTATCTCGCATCACCATCCTCAATCCATCTCTGCGCTGCCAGGGCTGAGCTTGGTGGAAGAAAAACAGAAAAAGAGAGTGAGAAAAAGAGGGAGAGAGATCGGATTTCCATTCCACACTGGATCACTGGAGTGGAGTCTAAAACCACAGAGTGCGCTGGCACTGGACAAAAAGGCTGGATTCAATAAATATGTGGACTAAGCTCTCCTATTCAGACCCCGCAGTATTGAATTCCTTATTTAGGTCATTTAGACTGGGCAAAATTGATACAGTATGCAGCTCAAATCTATAGCTCCGTTTTTTCTTCTCCTTCTCCCTCTGTCTTTGCCTTTCTAAATAAAAAAGAGATGAGAGGGAAGCCAGCATGTGTGGGAGTGCAAGGACAGCAGCAAGAGGAGTAACAAAAAAAAAAAAAAGAAGAAAAATGGGGGGATTTTTTTCTTTTTCCTTGCAGGACTGTGAATGTTTGTATATTTTGTCAAGAATGACAAAGAGAAAGAGGTCAGAAATTAGAAAGGGGGCATGAAACGCAAAAAACAAATTGAATGAAAGAGATTGACAAAGTGATCCAGAGACTGTGTGTGTGTGTGTGTGTGTGTGTGTGTGTGTGTGTGTGTGTGTGTGTGTGTGTGTGTGTGTGTGTGTGTGTGTGTGTGTGTGTGTGTGTGCGCGTGAGTGAGTGAATGTGAGTGTGTGTGTGTGAGAGAGACAGAGAGAAAAAGAGAGGTGGTATTTTGACATTTTATTAGAGACTCAATGAGGTCTGCTCAAGACAATGCTCTTCTGCCTCCTCGTTTAGCCTGATCTTAATTGGCCATTAGATTGAAAAATAGCCTATACCTTCTTTCCTCCTCCTCTCCACTCCTCTTCTCCTCCTCTTCTGTGCAGCTTCAGAGCTGATTAGACCTTTGATTTACTAATAAACACAAAGAAACAGATTAACTCCAGAGCTGAGGCGGCATCAGACATGCTTAACTGTGTCTGGAATAGGAAATACCAGCCGAGGCCTCAACACTCCCTGAAATCTGTCTGATTTTAGATGAAAGTATTGTAATTTAAAGCGCCTTGACACTAAAAATAACACTGACAAAGACATGCTTTAGTGTGACTTGAATAGGGATAAACTGGTCTTCACATCTAATGGAAATTCATCTGAGTTCGTATTTGCTCTTCTGTATTTTAAGGTTGGTTGACACTGACATTATCAACAACATGACAAAAATCTAAGTATTTTTGGAACTTACCATAAAGCTCTAAGTTCTACTCCCTATTGCCAAGCCATTCCAAGCTTATACTGTCCTGTTGTTTCTGGTTTGTTTTGCAGCCCTTATCTTCCGTAGCTGCAGATGACTGTACTGCCTGGCCGCTCTATCGTTTTTCGTTGTTGTTGTGTTTCCTGCAGAACTCACACTGGGCTCTTATGATAAATAAGACTTTACCCACAATGAGAGGAACTCAATCAGTGCTTGTGTTGGCTGAGAGTGAGAAAGACAGGGATAATTACTCACTAAATAGGCAATCACCGAGGTGGCGCCCACACAATCAAGCCTGCATGTGTATTTTGGGGAGCTTCCATAGAACTGCTGGCCAAAAGCCTCAGAAAATAAAGAACCAAGTCACAACCTGGGTGAGCAACAGTCCCATCAGGCTAATACTGTAACCCCAGGTCACAGGTAGGGTTTGAATCAGTCATTAAAAGGCCGTATGTCAAATTGGAAATCACATGTCTGATGCAAAGTGAGAGGAGACAGTCCTGAGTCAGGGGTGATGGAAGAAGAACGAGCCATTCTCACCATTTCTTCCAGGTAGAAATTGGATTTAGTTTGTATCTGCTCTCAGTATAATAATATAATTTGCCTTTATTTGTCACAAATACATTGTGATCACTGTGAAATGTTGCTTATCCCAATCAGGGTCAGTCATAATAGAGCACCCCTGTAGCAGAAAGGGTTAAGGGTCTAACAGTGGCCATATCGGGGTTTGAACCACTGACCTTCTGATCAGTAGTCCAGAGACTTAATCACTGCCTCACCACTGCCCTGCCCAGGAGGTTTTTGTGTTATTTTTATTTCTCTGACCACTACTGTAAATCAGTTTGCTTTTGTGATTTTGGAGGGAATTCTTTGAATCTTAAACTTGACTCATGACCAAATAGGCTACTGAACTAAAAAAATAAATAAATAAAACAGGAGCTGAAGAGACATCAACTTAAAGTTCTGTGCAATGTGGAAGTTTTGTGATATTTTGATGTAATGACATGAACGAACAGCCACGACAAACCAGACAAAAGAAACCAGGCAACCAAAATATGTTACTATAGTTTGAAAAACAAACTGTTGGTGTCTGATGCAGTATTTAGTACAAAACATAGTACTTTAACCTGCATGAGTAGATGTTTGTATTGTTTTCCCCAGTTGATCAGATTAACCCATAAAAACTATCCAGCTGTTTATTTCTCCACAGCCCTGTGAAGCGTTTCAGCATCTGTTTTGGCTGTGTGGCCGTTAACTTTGTGCAACTGTGTATCCAGTCACAACAACAGTTCCTCTCAACAAAAATAGCAACAAACACTACTGTAAGCACATTTAGCAGCTGGCTAGTCAACATAGAAGTAAAGGCAAGAGTTAGGGAAGACTAAAACAAAGCAAAAAGGACATGGAATCTGAAACTTGCATTCATTAGGTATCCACCAAAGATGACTCCAACTGAAGGATACTGTTGCTCTTTATCTGCTGAATATGTAATTACTCAGTGCTTTGCATGTAAAATTACAAACACCGTGTGTGTCTACGGTGACTACGCACTGCCACTTGTGGCTGCAATTGTAATTGCATTAACAGTCATATTTCCGTAAGGAAAAAATCTTCCTGAAAACCCAGGTTGCTCAGGCATAGTAATGGCAGCACAGTCTATTGTATTTCAATACTTCTTTAAACACTCTATAAAACACTTCATGTAATATTTCAGGTACAACTTGTTTGGCCTGTAATACAGTTAGAAAAGCCGGTGTATCAACTGCCATTACTTGTACCTGTACTGTATTGTTCTAGTTGGTGCTTTGTGATGGTACCCAGGCCCTTTGTATGTCTCAACTGTCTTTATCTGAATGTGCAAATATTAGACATAAAATACCTAATAGTTTGTATTATTTACTAATATTTGATCTTATTTTAATCAGAAATCTGTTCTGTTCTGCTCTACTTAGGTTTCAGTTTGCCATTGATGCTGTTTGCTCCTACAGCAAACTCTCTCTCCATGTACACCTGCTGTTCTCAATAAAAGCCTCCCAGTGACTCAAAGGGCTAAACCATTTTTGTTGGGCTTTTCAGAAAAATGTTCTGCAGAAGAGAATGCTTTACTGACAGCAGTTTAATAATGATCAAGAAAATGACAATGTAGAATCTAGTGGAATGAATTAGTGGAAGAAACAGTATTTCTCTGAACAACAAAATGGTGAGTATGACGTACTTATGTTGCAGTTATTATGTTTTTTTTCTATGCCAAGGAACTAAAGGGACATAATGACGAATTTAATGTTTTTCAAATAAAACCTTTTATTTGAGAATTTGTGTGCAGTGGCTAGAAGTGTGATTATTGACATATATTGATAACTGTGCCCAATTTTGGCAGCACAAAAACATTTTTTGTTCAACCTTTTAAAGAAACCAAAAGGAAAAAAAATAAATCTTGTATAAATTGTAAATTATTTTTATTCAGCATGCAGCCAGTCCATCTAATCTGCTACAAATAGTGTTTAATTACTTTGACTTAAATATGAATCTGTCAAATACAGACTCAGTATCTGCCTTAAACAGATAGTTAAGTGCATACAATTTAATGACAGTATCTGAATAGAAAGCATATTTGCATACTGTAATATACATTATTACTTAGCAATTATTAATTGGCATCTCGCCAGAGAAGACCAGCTCCTCGGAGTGGGTGGTGGTGGATGATTCTAATTGAAGTCTGTAAGAGACTCATCAAATTTGGCATGAACACATAATTCACTAAATGGTTATTGATTTCACAGAAGCTGTATCAGCAACAAAATACCTTTCAGTTAACAGTGACAATGCCAATAAACTTTTCATTTAGTCTTTGAAGCTGCTGACACAGAGAAACCTCAGTTCAAAGGGATAAATGCTCATTTGTATGTTGAACAAGTCAGAATGGCAAAAACCCATGTATGCCCGTGATGAAATATTAAAAATATATTTTTCTTATTTCCTATAAGTCTTGCTTAGGGAAACATGCTTCCAGCAGATAGATAGCATTTACATACTGAGATAAAGTTTTCCATACAGCAAGAATGATATGCTATTCATGTATTTTCTATGCTTTCCCCCTACTTTCCCTATTTATGTTTGTTATTATGAGACATGCTGTCAAATTTTCTGGAATGATTTGATATAGCCCTCGGCAAGTACATTTGTGCTGCACAACATCCTGCATCTTTCCGTGTGTGTGTGTGTGTGTGTCTGTGTGTGTGTCCTGCATGCTTCTATAAAGTAGCATCCTGGTTTAACTTGCCTCATAGACTGTTAAACAGGTGATTAGTTTCACAAGGCAACATCTTTTAAACTTTGATGACTGGGTTTTCTTGGGTTTATGCAGAGCATCAGTGTGGCACATATAACTGTACAGGTGTATTTGTGTGTGTCTACAAGTGCTTGACTTTTAACCAATGTTATGAAATGCAAGCTGTTTTGGTCTTACTGGATATTTAGATGTGTTCAGTCAATCAAGCAATCAAAAGTCAAACATTAAAAAAGACACAACAGAAAGTGCTTGTTATCCCAGCTGTGTTTATAAACTACTTAAACTTGGTGGCCCATTACTGTCAGAAAATTGTTAGGTATATGAGCAAAAAGTTATATTAACGATAGCTAATAATGGAGCAAAATCTCAACATTTCCCTGAAATTAAGCATGTCCAGTAGACTCATCTGCCCCAAAGCAATGAAATCAAAACCCTGAAATCTGTCATGTGTCCTTCTGAAAACTGCATAGTATATTCTAAAACACAATGGCTACAATTAGAGCAGTTGCCATTGGAAGCTATAACCTTCTTAATCTAACCAAGTTAAACAACAACTGTTCAGCATGATTTTACAATTGTTGTGAGCATACTAAAACTGCAACCTCCATGAGTTCAAGTGCTTACATCATCACTGTCTTCTGAAAGTATTCTTCTAACATACATAACATACATACATGCAAATACGTAACCTCTCACAGTTACATTTAGACTCATCTGTTGTAGCCGAGCCGTAGTCTTTAACTCATGGTGCTGGTGTCTGACTGAGGGGAAAGGCAGTTTATTTTTTCTCTCTCTTTTTTTGTATTATCAACCTCTTTTAAACATGTGGAATTAGTAGTACTACAAATGTCAATGGGATTGACTGGAAGTAGAACTTTTCATTTCATCCAATTCATTTTGGCATTCTATTTTCAGTCATCACACACATTCAGTCTGTTTCACTAATTAGCCAGAATCTTCTTACTATAAACTAACTCATGAAATAATCATAAAATCGACAGTCCACCAGTCATATGACAGATATTTAGAAACAGCTTTGCCTGACAACATATTGCGTTTTCAAGCCACTAACTTACTGAAAACAATGCAATGTTTTTACACCCAGCCTGTTTCTTTTAACGTAGTGTATGCATACACCCTTGTGCATGTGCAACAGCTCAGTGTTTGTGTTGGAGTAAGGTATAGTTATTATTGAGGAGATCCTTCCTGAGAAAGAAAGGCCAGACCTTGAAATGGTTTAATCAATAGAGGAATGTTCTCTGTAATGAAGTGTGTCAGCTTCTTAACAGGACTAAAACCTTCATCAAGTCAATGAGGAGGGGAGAGTTAAACCTGAGGCCCATCTGAATAATCACGCCGCCTTATTGACTGGCCGCAAGACGATGCGAATGCCAAACACCGGCATGGTCAATCACACACACAAACACCGACACGCAGGCAAAGATTAGAGACTACATCTCAATAAACAGACACACACGAATGAAGCTAAGTTACACAATCAAATGCAAAACCTGCACTTGATCTAGTGTGTGGCTGTAGATATAATTAGGAAAGTATGAACGAGTAACGTCTGGAATATATTACCCTAGTCACAGTGAAATCTTGGTGGGATCTCGCCTCTTGTGTAGGCACTAAATGTGAAGTATTTTGATTGGGTGAAAGATAGACATCAATCAAAGTGCAACTTTGAAACTACACTGTCAGTTTCAACCTTGAAAAAGCCACTGGCAAAACAATCCCAAGTCAAGGTCCACCTACTTGCTGATTTGTTTGACCACATTGCCATGTCTTCATCAGCAGAGGGGTTTTCTTAGTTGTCAAGAGACTGAGGGTGATGGACTTCTCAGTTATTTATTTATTTTAGCATTTTCCAGGAATTCTCATTCATTTTGTCTGAAAGGTTGAGCTTCACACTTCATTCTTGACCTTAGAAACAACACCTGGAAAAACTCTCACTTCCTCATTTTTTAGGGTCCTGTTGGCCTCAGCACTCAAAAGAATTTAAACACGAAAAAAGGTAAGTACTACAAATAAGGATAGATGAAGGAAAACACAACAATAAAATAGCAAGATGATTTTTTTAAACAGTAAAATGATTTATTTCTTTGTTTTGTGGGCTGCTGTTGCAGTTGTACCTTTTTTATTATTTGTTGTGGGACATTCATTTCCATTAACATCCTCCTCTCAAAAAAAATTGAAGTATCATATTGGTTTACTTCAAGTTATTTTAGTCCACACACAGTCCATGCTCAAAACTGTTCACAATCAGTATTCAACAGAGACACAGGGTTTGAATTGTATCAGGAACAGCATCTCCCGAACACAGTTTGCACTTATGTAATCCACAATTATCATACTCCCATGTTCGTGCTTCACTGTCAGGACTGCACATTCACTGTGGTAGCTACTGCCAGGTTTGCACAAAACTGATGTTGTACTGAAGAGCAAGCAAGCATTGTTTCTTGGACAACATTTAAACAGGTTGTTATCATACAATGTCCTTCAGTCAGACCTCTGACAAAACTTTGAGGACAATTGGAGCTTAGTGACCAGAGGAATATGGCACCTGTTAGTGGGATGGATATATTAGGCAGCAAGTAAACATTTTGTCCTCAAAGTTGATGTGTTAGAAGCAGGAAAAATCGGCAAGTGTAAGGATTTAAGTGAGTTTGGAAAGGGCCAAATTGTGATGGCTGGATGACTGGGTCAGATCATCTCCAAAACTGCAGCTCTTGTGGGGTGTTCCTGGTCTGCAGTGGTCAGTATTTATCGAAAGTGGTCCAAGGAAGGAACAGTGGTGAACCAGCAACAGGGTCATGGGTGGCCGAGGCTCACTGATGCACATATGAAGTGAAGACTAGCCCATGTGGTCCCATCCAACAGACGAGCTACTGTTGCTCAAACTGCTGAAGAAGTTAACGCTGGTTCTGTAGAAAGGTGTCAGAATACACAGTGCATCACAGTTTGTTGTGTATGGAGCTGCATAACCACAGACCAGTCAGGGTGTCCATGCTGACCCCTGTGCACTGCAGAAAGCACCAACAATGGACACATGTGAGCATCAGAACTGGACCATGGAGAAATGGAAGAAGGTGACCTGGTCTGATGAATCATGTTTTCTTGTACATCACATGGATAGCCAGGTGCATCGCTTACCTGGGGAACACATGGCATCAGGATGCACTATAGGATGAAAACAAGCTGGCAGAGGCAGCGTGATGCTTTGGATGATGTTCTGCTGGGAAACCTTGGGTGCTGCCATCCATGTGGATGTTACTTTGACACGTACCACCCACCTAAGCATTGTTGCACATCATGTACACCCCTTCATGAAAACAGTATTCCTTGATGGTTGTGGCCTCTTTCAGCAGGATAATGTGCCGTGCCACAAAGCAAAAATGGTTCAGAAATGGTTCGAGGAGCACAACAGCAAGTTTAAGGTGTTGAGTTGGCCTCCAAATTCCCCACATCTCAATCCAATTGAGCATGTGTGGGATGTGCTGGACAAACAAGTCTGATCCATGGAGGCCCCACCTCACAACTTCCAGGACTGAAAGGGTCTGTCGCTAACATCTTGGTGCCAGATACCACAGCACACCTTCAGACGTCTAGTCCATGCCTCAAAGGGTCAGGGCTGTTTTGGATCATTTTATGACATTTCTTATGTATAAATGAAACAGAAAATTATCAACCTTATTCTTTGATATGAGTATTTAGCTTTGTTGGGTAGTTAGCTAGCTCTCTCTAGTCCTTTGCATGTTATTTAAATAGAACTGCTAATCATGCTGATATGTGAGGTAGCGAGCAGGCGATAGCTCTCCAGAGACAAAATCGATGACGATAATAAGCAAACATGTTTATGACCCCATTAAAATTAAGGAAGTGCGGACATAACCGGCTCTGAAGACAACCTTCATAAACACCGTTCAGGAGCAAACTCCAACATGGCTGCCAAAAAGGGTGTTATGTGACATGAAAGCTTTAATCCAGTACTGTATATTCACATAAATAAACATACACCAAAGCTTGTGAACAGTGAATAATAACACCAACTGATCTGCATATGAAAACAGTGTGATGCATAAGCTCTCACTTTCTCAGCATGCAGCACGCACACACACACACACACACACACACACACACACACACACACGCGCACACACACACACAAACTCTGCCTCTCCGTCTCCCTCTTTCTTCTCCACACATCCAGAAAAGCTGGTCATCACTCCCTCTGTCTTCACTCATCTTTCACCACCCTCCTCTCCTCTCCCTGTCTTCCATTGATCTCTCTCTCATTGGACTCATCACTCTGCATTCTCTGCAGACAAAGAGCAACCGCAGGATGACAATCACATTAGAGCACACAATCTATTTATGGCTTTGCCTCATATTTCAACTCCATTCTTTCTGTCTCTCTCTCTCTCTCACTTGAACACACACACACACACACACACACACACACACACACACACACACACACACACACACACACACACACACACACACACACACTCCTTTACTCTCTCTCTTTTCTCTCGTGCTCTGTGATAATATAAACGCAGGGTTTTTAGTGGTAATGAGTTTTTAATGAAAAATGAATTATTTACAGTGGCTGGAGGACAGAAGATAAAAAAAGAGAGGAGAGCAGGTGATATCAAAGCTGCGAAAATAATGCTGTAGTAAAGTTCATTAAAGTTTACTTTTGATACGCTGATGACTGCATGGATTGTAAGTAGATTACGCTGGATGTTTTTGATAGACAAAAACACGCACATTTCGATTGATTTGGTTGGCTCTGGTTCATCTCATCTTCAGTGAAGTTAACTGCCGAGCAGGTTCACAGGTCACGAGGAAAAGATTGATTGCCTTTGACAGTTTCAGAATGTAGTGTACAGCCTTCCTCAAGAGACATCACAGGTGCCAGTGTGATATGAGGTGCCAGGTGGTTAAATGCTTGTCTTTCTGAAGTGGTGAAGACTGAACACCTTCATGTTGCCTGGCAGTTTTTTGGGGTTTTTTTTAGAGTTATATACAAAATTGTTGCTTTTTTAGCTGTTGTTGTTGCACATTTAGCATTTAATTAGAATATTTTACAGTTACGCTATTAAAGATGCAGTCGGCTGAAATAAAAAAAGCCGACTGCATCGGCATCTTTGCCTAAAAAAGGCAAAAATGATATTTATAATAATAAATTGAACAGTACGCTATTCGAAAAATAGGATTTCAGATTTATTATATTAAAAACAACAACAGTAGAAATCCAGTGCAACAAAAGTTACTACAGGAATTTGAATCTTTTATTTCAGTACTTTCTATGTCCACCTTTATTTTTAATGACAGACTCAATCCTCCTCAGAATAAAGAATAATAGTGTTTTTACCAAATTTCTTGGAAGATGTTCTGCCATTCTTCAGAGACATGATCTTGCAGCTGTGCTTTGCTGGAGGGGTTCTGTTCCTCTACCTTTCTCTTTAAAGTACCCCAAAGTTGTTGTATTGGATTTAGGTCATACAGAGTACCTGGTCAGGTCATAGTTTTCACTTTTTTCTACTTTGGAAGCCCTTGTGTAATTTTGGCAGTGTGCTTTGGATCGTTATGGTGGATTATTTCTATTCCACCATGGCTCTGCAGACTGGGAGTCATCTTGTCAGACAGTATTTTGGTATATCCACAGGCATTCGTTGTGTCATCTATAAATGTCTTCTCCTCAACACCTTTTGCACTCATTCAGCTCCATATTGTCATATCCCCACCTTCGTACTTCACTGTTGGTACTATGCATTCACTGCGGTAGTCCAGGTTTACAAAGGACACAATCTGAGGGGAAGAAATGTATCCAGGTCTCATCTGACCAAGGTATTTTAGCAGAGTCTCATATTGCACTTTTGTGCTGAAGAGCAAATGAGTGTTTCTTTGTTGCTGTTGTTTTCTGTACATGTTGATGTCATACATGATGTCCTGAAAAAAAAGAAAAAACACCAAATCGAAAATGTACAGCCCTCCTCCTGCAATTTGTCCCTCTCCCCTCTATGCCGCTCCCACCATACATTTCAAGCTCTAAGTCTACAGTTATTTGTGGCTTCACCCACGATTTAAACCCCCAGCTCCCAAGTGACAGCCCTCTGTCTGAACCATTGCACCACCACCTCCTGCTTTCTGTGGACTTTGTTCGTATTTATACTCATCTCATGTGATTGTTGAAAAGCCATGGGACTGAGTAAAATCTCTCAACATGGGTTACATTTTCTAAAACCTGATAAAGGACCCAGGAGAAGGTGCAGAAGTCTACTTTCCTCTTGAACTACTTGAATTACAATAAGCTGAAAGGTTGGCATTGAAGTTTTTTGCCCAGCGAAACCAAGAAACACTACCTATGCCCACTTTTACTCCAATAAATAGGTCTTGAAACTGCTATGGTTTTTTGTGAAAATATATATTTGACTTAAGCTCATGAGACAAAAGCATAATTTCACATGGTGAGAATGTAAAATGTCAGTGCATCAAGCATCAGGAGAAAAAACTTCATCAGCTTGAAGGGTAAACCATTTGCTAATGTTCTTAACTCATAGAGCATCATATTTTTCAGTGCAGGTTGCACTTAAGGTGGGAACCAGCTATTATCAAGAATCTTAATCACATCTGTGCATGAATATCTCAATCTATGTATCAGAAAATACAGACTTCCTGGAGGACATCTTGGCAATATATGAGTTACAATTACAAAAACAAAACAACAACAACAACAAAAAAACATTTCAAATATAGTACTCATTTGTAAAATTCAACAAGTATCTCTCCGCGGTCTACTAGGTGCCCTTTCTGTGTGTATGTTGGGAAAAAAAGATGTTTCTACACAACCTCTTATTCTGTCAATGCGAAACAATGAAAGTGGCTCTGACCAATCCACAAAACACTTTTTTAGCATGTCCTGTGTATGTTGAAGCTCCTACACAGAATAGTGTGAAATCAAGAGGAAGTTGAAAGTCTTTCTGCAAAATCACAAACTCCACCTTTACAAAACGACAATATTGTGCAGATGCAAAGTAATGAGAGAGGAAAGTCTTTTCCTTCTGTTTTGTATTGTAATCACTAGTATTGTTGCATAGCTCTGGTCACCATTGGCAGGAGAGTATTACTTTACAATCTCCTGATAATGAGTTGATGTTGAGTTGCGTTGGACACCATTTTGCTACAGATATCGTTGAGGACTGAAAAGAACAAACAAGTCTAATTTGTGCCAAAGATTAATGAGCATTGGTCATTTTCAGTGAATTAGAACACAGTGCTTTCTTACAAACCCTTCAACTGAGAGGAAACAGCAAAGTGTTGTGCTGTTCCACAACAGTTACTACTGTAGTGAAATGAGTGTTACTACAGTGCTAATGCCAGTTTGAATACAGTCTTACTAAGACAATGAAAACTGTTGACTTGTGCTGTCAGCTGTGAAAAAAACATCTTTGTAATGGCAGAATTTATGCATCCTAAAACTTTCTTCTCCTCCGAAGCTCTTGACTAAGACTACTGATAATAGTGCTTTTATTATGAGACTGAAGAACACATTTTTAAGAGTTTCCTTGTACCTGCAACACAAGAACATCATGGCCTTTGATTTTCAATACCTAAACTTGTGCCCTCAGTGCTCCATTGGCTCAGCTTTGCTATAACCTGCAGCCTGCTGTGTCAGGACTCAACCTTGATCTGTGTTCAAGTTCACAGGCTTTAGTTCGTCATCCTTTGAGTTCAAAAGGGAGAGCTATGAAGGGAGATGAAGGATGGAGGTGTAGCGGGAACTCACAGTGTGTGGTCAACCTTCAGTTGAATGAGGAGGGGGGGTGGATGAACTTTTGGAGATTTGCAGAGTTCAGTAGCATGATCATGCCACTCCATTTTTTATTCAATCCAGAAAGCCCCGATCTTCAATAGCTCTGTTCCAGAAAGGTCCTTGACGAGTCTGACCTGAACTTCATCAGATCTGGTCAGCTTGAGAAATGAATTACTTACTTGATTCACTAATTAAACCAGTTCATCTTGTTTGAAGGACAGAGTTTGTTCACATAAACTTTGTAACTCCCTTTTTTAATGCAAATTATTTTAGATATACATATTTGTTCCCTGATGTAGACACAAACAGATTTCCTTCAATTTACATGAACTATTTCCAGCACTGAAGTATGTATATAGGGCTATATTTTTAAGATTGATTACACAACACATGCTGTGGTATTTTAGAATAAATTGCACAGTTGTATAAACAATGCTTCTGTGTATGTACATTCGGTATTCTGTATGTCTTTTATGTATTTTCTTAGGAATGCTGTTGTACTTTTTCCAAGTCTTTCACAGCTTTATCGGAAGCACACAAAAGCATTAAACTGGCAAGATTCTATATTTCTCTTACAGTCAATGAATCCCAAGAAAAGTCTAAAACCAACAATTAACCAATCTGACTATGTCCCATAGCAAAAGCCTTACTTATCTTATTCTTTGTGTCACAGAGCGCCACTGTTATCTAAAGAGAAGAATATTTAAGACACATCAGTGGGTTGCACTATTGCACTTGGTAAAACAAACACACACTTCATTTTCTGCTAGAGACACTCACTAGAACACCAAATGCCAATTAATCATCTGATAAAAAATATTCTGAACAAATTAAATTGCATATTTGTCCTTGTTTAAAGCTGCACTATTGAACATTACATACACTGTCTGCTCAGCACCAATCAGTTAATGCAGTTTTAAACCTTCAATAATTGACAATTTGACATAATTCGATACAGTTTTGTGGTATAATATCAGCTGTAGATGCGTTTAAGATATAGCTCTTTAATAAAATAATGGGTTAGTTGCTTATAGCCATCGAGATACTAATGCAGTGTTGGTGTTTTCATAGTATTTGAAACAGACATAGAATATTTTTATCCAAAACTGTAGGATTCTTAGCCTAGTAGGTCAAAGGGAATACACATTGTTTATGTACACATACAGTATACACTTGGACTCATTATGGTCACAGGTATTACAAATAGGACCCATGTTTTGAATCATTTTGTCATTTTCTGTTTGTACTTGTTTTGTGAACCTTCTTGGTCATTTTGCATCTCTTTATGTTCATGTTGCATCCATTTGGGATCCATTTTACATCTCTTTATAGTTGTTTTTGTGTCTTTTTGTAGCTGTTTGGCATATCTCTGTATCTGTTTTACATCCTTCTTGTTTTTTTTCATCTCTGCTTGTTTGTTTTGCATCTTGTGGTAATTGTTTTTCATCTATGTAGTTGCTTTGTATTTCTGTTTACCTATTTTGCATCTACTTGCAGTTGTTTTGCATTTTTTGTTGTTATTTTGCATCTCTCTCAATTTGTTTTGTTCTTTGTAGTCCCATTGTGTCTATTTGGATTCTTTTTGCCTCATATTGTAATCCATTTTGCATCTCTTTGTGGTAGTTTTTTGTCTCTTGTTCACTTTTTGTCTCTTTATGTTTGTTAAAATGTTTTTTGCAGATATTTTGTGGTCATTCTGTATTTCAATATGATCACACTGGGATGTTTTGCACTTTATGACCAGATATTGCCTGAGCCTCATGGCCATCTAGACCTTTACCAGACACAGTAACTCCATTCAGTGTTCCATCAACAAGTATAAGGAATAACACAGATTAACTTTCACATTGATAATGAAACCTATCAGTGGGTTTTCTCCTTTTCATAATGTATTATAAATCTTCTTCTGTACTCTGTGGTGAAAGGATGTGGTCAAAAGTGCCTTATAGAGCCAGTGTGTGTGTGTGTCAGTGTGTATATGTGCATGGATGCATGGATGTAATGGGGGGGGGGGGGGGGGGGGCCATCAATTCACTGCAGAAATGCCATGTGATGATGGTAATGGTAGGAGCAGAGAGTAATGAAGGAATTGATCTCCACTCTGCAGTAAGCGCTTGACATTTCAACCAAAGCCTTGAGCACCTCACCTCCCCATAGAACCCCCCCACACCCCCGCTTAAATACCTCTTTCCCCGCTTTTTCTTTTCTCCTTTGACCCGTTAACACGTAGGTTTGCTCCACTTTTCCGCCGCACAGTCAACTTCTTCCACACTTTGCCTCTGTGTCATTTCAAACTTTAATCGCTGTCGTTCTCCTTCTGCTTTTTCTGTGATGATTTCTTTCTCTCCTGTTCTCTCAGCCTGTCACCCTTTCAGGTACACTCCCTTCTTTTTCCATATCTCTTCGTCTTTCTCTCTTTTCTCATTCAGTCACACACACACACACACACACAAGGACAGATACACACAGGCAAACACACACACACCCCAAGCCACTGGTCCCATGGGTCAGCCCATATTAGCTTACTTGTTAATACTTGGACGGCTCGGGATCAATACTTAATCAACAAGTAATGGGATTCCTCAGTCATCCCATATGATCTTTCAATAAAGACTTGAATCTGTCTCGCCCAGACCTCCCGACCACTCCTCCCCCTCCTCCCTCCTCCCTCCTCCCTCCTCCCTCCTCCCTACTGGGGCATCACCATGGATGAGGGAGAGCAGAACGTGAGAGTGAGAGCTCCGTCTCGTTCTCACCATGCAGGTGGAGGAGGAGCTGGAGGCACACTGCAGGTCTGGACCAAATCACACTTTCTTCCATGTGGATCTGTGTATGTGTGTTTACATGTGCACAGACCCAAACACACGGTAACAAAAGTGGTGCCGCATGCTTACTGCACTCCACAATTTGTAAGATTAGGCACGCTCTGTGTTACAGCAGGTAATACAGTGTCAGGACGAAGATGAAGAAAACTCACACTTTTTACATAGATACAACTGTCAGCTATGCATTTTTTTTTTCTGTATTGTTGGGGCATTTAATGCCTTTATTAGCATAGTAGAAAAATAACTAAAATGAGAGAGAGATGAAGGGCAGGACCTGAAGCAGGGAAAAATACATTTGATCAAAATTCACTTAGAATCAGTATATGATTTTCTCTCTTTCTTGTTTTTAAATTTTACTTCATTCATTTATGTTTTACTAATCTAAAGATTAAGTTGTAGAAATGTGTAATAGCACCTGCTGCACTGTGCAATAGAAAGACTAACTAACTAACAGCTGAGCTAAAGTAGGATGTCTAAAGGCAGCTTGTTATGTATCCTGGGCCTTAGCTTCAGCTAAACTAAGGAACATTTTGTTACTGTTTTCACTTGTCATCGGAAATTGGAAAATGTCTATTTCAATGAAGTCACAGATTGGTGTTTCACTTTGTTGTTCAAAATAATTAAACAAGGCAGCAGCTAAATCCATTTATGATTTTGAAGGAAGAAGAAAAAACAGTTTGCTTGGTGATTTCAGAATCTAACATTTTTTTTCTTGATTTGGTGGTTAAACTACCTTTAAATCCTATACTTAAATGCATTAGTATAAGTATAAATTAATAGTATATTATTATTTATTTCAGCACAGTAGTACTTAGATAGAATCTTAATCCTCAACAGAAGCAAGAAAACATGTTGAAGACGTTTCACCTTTCATCCAAGAGACTTCTTCAGTTCTTTTTGAGAACCTCTTGGATTAGAGGTGAAACATCGTGATGAACCTAAAAGAGAAATCTAGTCGGTTTTCACTGAAACTCATAGGAAGATAAATAAAACAGGGCAAATAGAATTTCTGACATTAGTCAACATGTTTTTAAAATCCTAATTTGTTGACATATTCATTTCTTTTCTTCAGCTAAAAGCATTAGTACACTGAAGGTCTCTAGACAAGATCTTACATGTACATTCTGTGCAATCACTAAGCACTTTCTAAGGAACACCTGTATGCCTACTAACCACGTGATTATCCAATTAGCCAATCACGTAGCAGTACTGCAATGCAGAAAGAGGTCAGGAGCTTCAGTTAATGTCCACAGAATGGGGAAAAACAGGACATGATTGTTGACTGGTTTAGATTTTTCTGAAGTTGGTTACTAAAACACAGTTTCAAAAACTTGCTCAGGTCATAAAAAAACAGCAAAGAAAACAATCCGGTTAGCATCAGTGCTGCAGACAGAAGTGTCTTGCTGATGAGATGGGTCAGAGGAGAATGGTCAGGTTGGTAGGAGCCGACAGAAAGGCTATGACCAACCATGACGTTTACAACAGCAGAAGACCAGGTTCCTCTCCTGTCAGCCAAGAACAAAAAATCTAAACCTGCAGCGAACAGAGACTCACCAAAACTGCACAGCTGATGAATCAACATTTCTGCAATGCCATGAACCCACCTGCCTTGTATGTAAGCTGCTTGCACAGCCAGTTGTTGCTGACCGTGTGCATCACATTAAGTTTCCCATCTCCTCTTATTCTGCTTCCTGCAGGATAATGTACCCAATCACAAAGTAAAAGTCGCCTCTAGTTAGCGTCATAAAATGGCTGGACTTCCAGTGGATGGCCTTCCCCAGTCAAATCAAATCCGAATCCAGTCCAACACCTGTGAGTTGTGGTAGAGCAGGACATCAGCAGAATGACTGTGCAGCTGACAAATCTGCAGAAATAATGTGATGTCATCATGTCAACATGGAGCAGAACACCAGAGGAGGGTTTCCAGCATTGTGTAGAATCCATGCCAGGAGTGTTTTGGGAGCAGTACTTGTATGGAGTTCCTAACAAAGTGCTCTCAAGATGGCAGATGGTTTTAAAAGTAGATTTACCACAAAAGACTGAAAATATTAAAACAGACCACTAAACTTTTTTGGCCCATGAAAGATAATAGATTTGGTTCGACGTCCTCATGAGAGAGAACAAAAAAGATCACTGCCAAATCACTCATTCTCTGGAATTGACAGAATCGTTAATTAAATTGTGAGTCTCTGTTGTATGTTTGGCCTATAGACAGCATGTGTCTCTTCGTAGGGTGAGTTTTTTACTAGTTTTGAAGCTCAGCACCTAGAACAAATACGGCCTAAAGGTATTTTGAGAAGTTACCATTGTCTAGTAGAAAAGTACAAAAAAAGACCTAAAAACACATTCTTGGCCGGATTTAAACCACAATGGGACACTTAAACTCTCCACTGAAATCCACACTAATAAAAAGTAGCTCAGTCAGGACTGAATGAAAACAGTCTCAGACACATCTTGGACACGTTGGCCCTTCTTCAAACAATAAGAAAGGCAAGTGAAGTTTAACTGTTCAGTCAAAGAGGCAGCCGGTAAAAACAAAAAAAATATATAACAGTTTGGTGTACAGTAGGTCCAAATGGAGATATTCGTTTCTCCTTCACCACAGCTTTGTGAGGATAGGAACATATTATTTTTACATTTAAATCCAAATGTTTTACTTTATAACTCTTTTTAAAGTCTTTGAAGATGCATTTATAAAAAGACATAAAGCTCCCAGCTTGCCAACCTTTTAATCCAAGAAAAAAAGAATCATTTAACTTTAACTTTAATCCAATGCATGCTGGAGGATATATGCAAATGATTTCACAGTTTTTCAAAATAATACAATTTGATGACTTCAGGAAATGATCTCTTGGACATTTTGTCAACTAAATGCAGGATTTTAACCTTTTTTTCCTATTTCTTTTTAAAAATCTCCAAAATGACACCATTTATCAGAGCTAGATGTGGTGGAAATGGAGATAATCATTGGATGTTCAACTTCTTGGTGGCCCTTGAACTTATCATGTGTGATGTGCAGTTCCAACAGGAAAACCAAACCTAAAATTGTTTTATTTCATCTAAATCACTTTATTCTATATCTGTCCATGTGTTCACTCAAAAGTTCATCAAATACTGTTTGCATCAGATCCTGTAAGAAATTTTCAAAATCCTTTTCCCCTCAGCAAACTGAGAATCCATGACCAACTCAGCTGCAACCAGCAGTCATGTAAATTCACAGACCTTCTGGCTGAACTGCAGGTTGTGTTTAAACAAAGCGGAGAGGAGATGACAAAAGATATTTGGAGGTAAATAAAATGTACCTGATCAACAAATACAATAATACTCAAAAACTGTGTACAGTGGAGCCAGTTATTGAAAGATATATTCAGTATAGAGAAATATCTTTCCAGAGCTGATGTGCAGAACAATGTGAAGGTTGTCAAAATGTAAACAGTAAAATATGTATATCATGTTGAGTTCCGCAGTATTGGCAACACCTGTCCACCTTTGGAAAAATGATTGATTTATATATTCATTTGTGTTTGTCCAGTTTTGTCAAGTAAGTAGCCAAAGAAACTCAACTTTTAAAAGATTTTTTTCATATTTTAGTATTTATGGCATTTTGTTCCACGACACAAAATGCATTATTGAGTTCTCTCTACTTCTGCACAGGGTTGTACTGTTTCCATGTGAAAAAATTAGATTTCACAATACACCAATACAAAGGACAAAGTAAGCTCTGTGTGAAGACAGTTTTTTTGTTTTTGTTTTCCTGCACTTGGCGATCTTAGTTTGTTGGTACAACAACAATATTTACTTTGAATTGTAATCAGTTAAATTTTTAAGGCCAAATTTTTTGTCAAGTTGTAGTTTTTATGCTACACTAGGTGAATTAGAATTGCAGTATTTCATGCCCCTGACCTCTGACCTCCTTCATCCAGTCTCCTTGTAATCTCTTAGCACGATCCTGGAGTGTTTTCTAATGTTGCTCTCGTTGCAAGTTGCTCCACATAAGCGTGTCAGCTAAATGCCTGAGAAGAAAAAGTAAAATGTAAATGCACTGTACAAAAAGCTGTGTTGCTGTATTAAGTTGAGCAGCCTCCGACATGGGTGCAGTGTGATAAATCCCTGCAGAGTCGCATGCTAAACAGCTTCAACCTGGCTGCAGCCAGCCAGCTCCCTGTAAACAGGCTTTGTGTCACCATTGTCATATCGCAGCACCATTAATATACATGAGAGTCTGAGGCCTTTAAGACGCTTCACAGAGAGCGAAAGAGCTGGCAGCCTCCTCTCTACTCTTTGTTACTATCTCTCTTCTCTTTCTCTGTCCCTCCTCTCCCCTCCTCCCTTTATTTCATGTTCTTTTTCTCTCTTCCACTTTCTTTGGCACTTTTACTCAGCTCCTCTTGCTATCTTGCTCTTTCTTTTGCACCTTCTCGCTTGTTTTTTTCTCTCTTTTCTTGGTTCTGTCTTCTGCTTTACAATTTTAGAATACAGACTTTTTTCTTTTTAACTAAATGAAATCACTTCTCTTCCTCTTCTCACCTTTTTTGATCTCCTTCTCTTCTCTTTTGACTTCTTGCTCTTATTTTCTTCCTTTCAGGCTGAATCCAAGGGTTTACGTTTCCTTACATTTGTAGAGTTGCAGATGTAGCAGCTTCAGAGGCACATATCCATGAAGTCCAGAGTGCCCTCTGAAAGCCCACACAGGCATCTCAAACACCTTCTGTGGACTTCATATACATCCACTCTAGGTGTGGCTGCAGAAAAAATCCTATCACTACAGATGTGATGAGGTGAGGTTATCATTATTAGAAGTTGCAGTAGTAACAGAGGTGAGGACTTGAGTCAATGGACTTGGATTCCTGTCTTCACCCTCAGTCAGCTGGGATAGACTCCAGGCCCCCACGACCTGCAGTGTATAGATAATAGATGGACGGATATTTAAAGTGGGTTTGCAAGCGAGGTTTGTGATATCCCTATTAGTCTTGAAGCCACATTTATCCAATAGGTGATTTACACCAGCATGATGTGGCAACATGAACACTGAACATGATTCAGGAGACACAGGACACATCTTGTATCTGGAAGTTAAACATTTTCAAAGAAAAATATTTGCACATTCATAGATTCTCAATTTTTAAAAGACGGAGGGAAGATGTCTATAATACTTAATCAGGCAACTGTGACTTTTTAATGGCAACATCCTATGTGACATTTGTATTTCTTTGAACAAGATCTTTTCAAATGATGCTCTAACAAAGTGTGCAGCATGTTCAGTCTTCATTTTCCTGACAGATATGATTTAAATTATGTTGTGTGAGCAGAGCAGACTACAGATGTCACTCCAGATTTGGACTCTAAGATTACACTATAAATTCATTATTTTGTTAACATTTTTACACAAGTGCGAGGTTTGATATTTAAAGTGCCAAACTGATTATGGGGCCAAGCAAATTTACAAACACATTTTAAACATTCATGACCCGAAACTCTCACAGACTTTAGACCTGATTACAGCAGCAAGTTGCTCAGTGAAGCTTGGAGGCAACCTCTATATATAAAGATGCCAACTTCCAAGCTCAAGGCTTCAAAATAGTAGTTCACAAACTAATGGGTAATGTAATGGTGGCTAAATCTTTCTTTTATAGGCTTGCAGTCAGACCTTATTTACTTTGTTGTGCTCTTAGCTTATGATCTTAGTATTAGATTAGATGTCAGATCTTACCAAAAACCTTCAAAGGTCCCCTCAGAATAGCAATTGATTGTTTTCTACAGAACAACTAATTTAATAGGAAAGATTTCTGAACAGAGCAGCTGTTAATCTCAGCTGCTTGTAACATAGAGAGGGTTTATAAAGTATACTGGAACCAGGCACCAGTAACGCAGTTGTTATGTTGTCCTGCTTTATATACAGTCTGCTTCTTGGTAAGGCGGCATTTCCTCCACTTTGGTATTAACTTGAACTTGTTTTATGGCTCTAATCCAGGTTTTCTCCTCACTAGATCCTTGCTTGTGTTGTATCTCCTCTCAGATGTATGCTGTTTTGGAAAAAAATGTCTGCTAAATGAAATTGTAGAATTGTAAAGTCGGGATAGGCAATATTATTCTGGCATTATTGAGGAAAAATTCCACACTAAGCATTCAGCATATTGTAATTCAACTGATCAGAGAGGAAACTACATTTCCACTTCTTCACCTTGTCCTGGTTTTATTTTCAGGGTTTAGAACAGAGGGAAGGTTTTTTTTTTTTTTCTCAAGATTGCTGCCAACTGTAGCTTTAACTTTAGTGAGAAACTTACTCAAAGCAATCAGCTCTTCCATATAGTGAGCTTGCTACCTGTCAATTAGCTTGCAAAAGTCAGTTTGAAGACGGCTTTCTATTGGTCTTCTCTGCTTTCTTTTCTTTCCCTGCAACCTTTGCTTGCTTTTCTTCAACATATCCCTTTGCTGAGTTTTTAGTTTCTCTCTCTCTTCTCGCCTTTCTTCTCTCCTTTTTTGAAAAAAAATTCCCCACATTATTTCTCTAGTTAATCTCTTTCTGGTGTTGTGCAGTATCTTCACATTTTGTGTCTTTCATTTCTTTCCTTTTCTTCACACACCACCTCGGTACTCGCTCTCCTTCCTGTTTGCTCTTCATGGGGTGCTCTCATATTGTTTCCATACGACTCATCATCCAGAAATGTCTCCAAGCCTGGAACCCGTGTGCATGTTTGTGTGTTTCCACAGTAGATATGTGTGTCTGCGTGTGTGCATCCAGAAAATACAGACAGAGAATACATTTTCACTGTGGACGCCCACTGTGGCTCATCTGTGTTATGGATGCATAAATGCATAAATGTATGTGTGGCTGCATTTGTTTACAATGACTCCTACTGGCATGCTACAGTATGTTACATAACTCTGAATAATGTGGGAAAGAGATACTCTTTATCATTTCATCTACTGCTCTCGCTCTCTTTCTCTCCCCGCCCCAACCCTGTCAGATGGAGTGATTTATATAGGGTGTGTTTCCCTCTCCTTATCTGTCCTCCCTCTCTCTCTCTCTCTCTCTCTCTCTCCCTGCTGTCTTTCTATCAGTTGCCTGTTGACACTGCGGTCACTTCCTTCAGTGTGTCTATGTGTGAAGGGGACCAGGAAGTGTGTGCAGCCATGTAGGAAGTGTGGTCAGGTGCAGAAGTGGTGGAGGCGAGCTGCTGTTCTTCCCGCGGTTTCCTCTGCCCAGTTTGTCAACTTTATGTGTGTGTGATTGTGTGTGACACTTCAGTGACCTTACCTGTCATCTTTCTTTAATGCTCCCTCCTTTTAGGAGATTTACTGCGACCATCTTTGGGAACGGATGTGTGCTCTAAAACCCGCTTGCAAAAATCACCATACATGCACACTTACACCCTGCAGATTTCCTTTTTGATGATGTTAAAGTTTCTCATATGCACGCAAAATACACAAAACACAAAAAAAGACTCTTTAAAGAGTAGTTGAACATTTGTCCATCTCAAGTGCATCTGATGGAACAGATGTATTTCAATTTTTATTAGTACAGCTACTCACATCCAATAGTGATCTAATAGAAGAGTGAAATAATGGTTCACTCACTCATCTAATGTGTGTCTGACAGAACAAATGTGCTTGAATTCAACTGCATTTAATTTACTTATCTCTATTAGTTTTATATTTATATATATATATATATATATATATATATATATATATATATATATATATATATATATATATATATATATATATATATATATACAGTGGATATAAAAAGTCTACACACTCCTGTTCAAATGCCAGGTTTTTGTGACGTAAAAAAATGACACCCAGATAAATAATTTCACAACTTTTTCCACCTTTAATGTGATCTATAACCTGTACAGTGCAACTGAAAACCAAACTGAAACCTTACAGGGAGGTGAAGTAAAAATAAACAACTGAGATAATGAGGTTGCATAAGTGTGCACACCCTCTTATAACTGGGGATGTGACTGTGTTCAGATTTAACCAATTACATTCGAACTCATGTTAAATTGGAGTCAACACACACCTGTCACCATTTAAAGTGCCTCTGATTAACCCCCAAAAAAGTTCAGCTGTTCTAGTAGGCTTTTCCCTGACATTTTTGTAGCCACATCTTCCAGCACAAGCCATGGTCCGCAAAGAGCTTCCAAAGCATCAGAGGGATCTCATTGTTCAAAGATATCAGTCAGGTGAAGGGTACAAAAGAATTTCCAAGGAATCAAATATACCATGGAACACAGTGAAGACAGCCATCATCAAGTGGAGGAAATATGGCACAACAGTGACATTACCAAGAACAGGACGTCCGTCCAAAATTGATAAGATGAGAAGAAAACTGGTCAGGGAGGCTGCCAAGAGGCCGACAGCAACACTGAAGGAGCTGCAGGAATTTCTGGCAAGTATTGGCTGTGTAGTACATGTGACAACAATCTCCCATCTTCTTCATATGTCTGGGCTATGGGGTAGAGTGGCAAGATGGAAGCCTTATCTTACGAAGAAAAACATCCAAGCCCAGCTTCATTTCGCGAAAACACATTTGAAATCCCCCAACCGCATGTGGGAAAATGTGTTAGTGTCCAATGAAACCAAAGTTGAACTTTTTGGCCATAATTCCAAAAGGTATATTTGGCGTAAAAACAACACTGCTCATCACCAAAAGAACACCATACCTACAGTGAAGCATGGTGGTGGCAGCATCATGGTTTGGGGCTGTTTTTGTTCAGCTGGAACTGGGATCTTAGTCAGGGTGGAGGGAATTATGAACAGTTCCAAATACCAGTCAGTGTTGGCACAAAACCTTCAGGCTTCTGTTAGAAAGCTGAAGATGAAGAGGAACTTCATCTTTCAGCACGACAATGACCCAAAGCACACATCCAGATCAACAGAAGAATGGCTTCACCAGAATAAGATTGAGGTTTTGGAATGGCCTAGACCTGAATCCGATCGAACATCTGTGGGGTGATCTGAAGAGGGCTGTGCACAGAAGATGACCTCGCAATCTGTCAGATTTTGAGCGGTTTTGCAAAGAAGTGTGGGCAAATATTGCCACATCAAGATGTGTGATGCTGATAGACTCCTGTCCAAAAAGACTGAGTGCTGTAATAAAAGCCAAAGGTGCTGCAACAAAGTATTAGTTTAAGGGTGTGCATATTTATGCAACCAGGCTATTTTAAGTTTTTTATTTTTTATTTTTCCCCTGTAAAGGTTTCAGTTTGTTTTTCCATTGCGTTGTACAGGTTATAGGTCACGTTAAAGGTGGAAAAAGCTGTGTAATTATTTAACTTGGTATCATTTTTTTACGTCACAAAAACCTGGCATTTGAACAGGGGTGTGTAGACTTTTTATATCCACTGTATATATATATATACATACATATATATATGCACACCTGCAGCTCATCCACCAGTGTCAGAGCCTACTGACTGTCTGCGTGCTGATTGGCTTCATGCGCTAAAGATGACGGTATGACACTGAGCCATGGGAGCAGCTTGTTTTCTCCGCAGCTGTCCACCGGAGTGAGGACGTGGACCCCTGCCACCCTCCAGAGCGAGGGAGTGGACCTTCCCCCCCGGACTGCCCCGATCGGCCGGCGTGAGCCACCGGACTGCCGCTCCCCTGGAGCCTGACTTCCTCCTCCCTCACCTGTAGTGAGTTTTGGCCTGAGGGGCATTATTTTTTGTTCATAAAACCTGTTTAATTGAGATCCATCTACCGTCTGCTCTGTACATTTCTCACCTTGGGTTCAAATCCCCCCCCATACCGTAACAAGAAGTGCTTTATCTCAGTTTGACCTGGGAGAATAGAGCAGGTGTCACCTCAGCTCAGAGGTGGCAGATTTGTCAGACATACCTGGCTACGAGTTTTTATTGTAAAAGCCTGTTTCAATCCATTTTACAACTTCATTCATTGACTCCATCCTTCTGATTCTGGTAAATCCCGGGATCCAAAGTTTATTTTTGACTGCCTGCAGCAAAGTTGAAACCACCCACTCTTGCAAGATTTGCGTTGGGTCCCACAGGACCTGCAGGATTCAAATCCCAACACAGTCCTGTGATAGAGAGGACATAAAGCTGCCAAATTTGTGTAAACAAGGTGGACTATTACTACCAGTACAACTCTGATTTTCTATATACCCTCTTGCACTTGTGTGATCCACACAGTGTTTGCAGTCTCATCTTCATGCTGAGCCTTCACTGTTGTGACAGACTGCAGTCCGTAATATAGACCCATAATTGAACAAGTAGTCATATATAATTTGTAGAGCCACTTGATCGCCCTCCCTTGCTTCACCTCCATCACTCTCTCGTCTCTCCCTCCTTCATGTTGCTATAAAGACGTTCTGCATATGTTGAGGTTACAGCAGTT
This sequence comes from Amphiprion ocellaris, assembly GCF_022539595.1. Taxonomy (NCBI): domain Eukaryota; kingdom Metazoa; phylum Chordata; class Actinopteri; family Pomacentridae; genus Amphiprion; species Amphiprion ocellaris. Next base: position 26,546,963 of record NC_072781.1, on the reverse strand, counting down.
GCATGCATGTTTCTGTATGCATGATGGATGTGTGTCTAAGTGTTTGCATGCCTGTGAAGTGTTCACATGACACCATACTGCAGTGACATGAAAAGAAAATGACCGCATTTATGTTTGACAATCACATCTTATATAGGAAAAAACACCTTTAGTCTTACTTCACCAGTGTTAGATACAAACCTGATATTAAGGAAAGAAGTGTTAAATTTTTGCATTATACTATTATACTATTGTATGGTATTACAGACTACTTCGATTAATTAGGTTATCCATTAATTCAATGAAACTATATATTTTACTACAGAGGTTACTCAAAGTCAAAAGTTGACAGGTATTTGGCTGGTTAGACAATTAGGACCAGTAACTGCACAGTTCATGTTTGAAAGTCAATTTTACAACTCCAAAGAGACCAAAGAGAAAAACAATATGCAGAATGACAAGAAAATAGACAATAAATGAGATGCACGACAACATTATTTGTTTCTTTCACTCTCAGTATCTAAGCTCTTTTTTATAGGAGAGGCAGGGGGCCTTTTAAATGTCCATGTTCAAGGGTCTGTGGTATCATATGTGATTCCATCTAGGTACATACATAAGTCAGCAACAGGACTTTAAGGTTGGGGTTCATGTCCTGTATGAGACTGTTACTCTTAAACCTGAATTAACTTTTCACTCATTGTTTACTTTGGGTTTAATGTGTAGTTCAGTTTAGGTAACTACACGGATAGGTTTAGGGAGAAAAAATCAGGTTTTGGATTAAGATACAACCCCTTTACAACTTGTATGATGATTCTTCTACATTGTCTGGATTACCAGGGTGACAAGTCCTGCCTGAACCTAAATGTTGTGTAGCCTCCATTTAGGTAACTTTATCAACCATTGTTTCCTTCACTGTAAGTGCTTCTATCATTTATTCATTATATCGGTAACTATTTCAACTTTTTAATACTTTCACTATAGCTATTATAATGTTTAACCATTACTTTTTGGTATCTTTTTGAAGCATTTTTCATTGCCTTCCCTTCATTGTTTCGTATACTACCTTTAGATATTATTACTGTTAGCAAACAATTTATCTGCAACTTTTAGCTAACTATTTATTACTCATACCCAGACATTCATCAGTCATTTATTTTAGTTAAATGTTCCTTTTAGCTATTTTAGACATTCACTCAAAATATTGAGACTGCTCTGCTATTCAGTCTGAATCACCATAGTTACAGTTGACTCAATTCATACTTAAAAAAAAAAACTGTTATCCGTTTGTGTGTTTGTAGAACACTGTAACTGAAGTTATTAATTTATTGAATTTAAATTACCTGACAGAAAAAAAAGCCTGAGCATTGTCAGCTTGGCAGAGATTGCTGTTGTATGTTCGATTGTACAATGTACCCTATAAAGTGACCACTGAGTGTACTATAATCTCATGCTTATCAGACTGTCTTCATCCATTAACACATTTGTTTTTGACAGAATTGTCTCTTTCACCAAGTAATAAAGGTACCATACATGTGAGTTATTGCAGTACAAACACACATTTGTATTCATACACGATTATCTTGCACTGCTCTCTCATGGGCTTTAATTCAGTTTCAGCTTATAAAAATGAATACACTTTATTGCTGGAAATAGATGAAGAGTTGCATATAATTTATTGCTGTTTTCTTGGTGTCTCTGTGTATATGCATTCTTCCTACAGTGCTTCAGAATAGTATGTGTGTCTGTAATATAATAAGCATTGTGTTTCTTTATTGTAGCCCTTTATTTGCCAAGCATATCATAAATATAATATATCCTGAAAATCTTATTTAAAAGCTATTTTTTTCTCTTAAAGCAAAAAAAAAAAAAAAAAAAAAACATCAAAAAACAAAAACAAGCAAAAGCATCATTTTCGGTACTGGAAAAAACGCAAACTCTGACAATTAAATACAAGTAAACTACTGAAATGTTTTTGACAAAAAAATCATCAGGACTTGGTTTTTCATATGACTTAAACTTAAACCGATTTGATTATCCCAGTTTGTGTCATTTCCATAGACTGTATATTTGTTATTTTAAATACTGATTACTTCTGGAGAGTTTGGGTTTTGAGAGGAGTCATTTGCAGAATAAGTCCCACACACCTTCTTTGGTTTACATACTGGTCGCATTATTAATACTGATATTTTGATGATGCTACATATATTCTATTATACCTCCATCCTCACCCAGTCTGAGAAGATGACTTATCAACTGTGCTTCCATTAAAAAATAAATAAAAAATTTAATTAAAAGTGATGCAAACACAGTTTAAAGGAAAATGGCCAAAGAATATGCAAATTTATGCTGGTTTCAATCAACCACCTTGAGACAAACAGGTACAAGATGACATCAGTGAAAGAACAACAGTCAAACCTCAAACTGTGCAGAAGAATGTACAAAGTATGATGGAAGTATAGCAGCAGCAGGGAGTGTTTTGTGGAACTGGTTTGAACTTATGTTTGCTTCTTAGGCTATACTGGCTTTACCTTGTTGGTGATGGTTGAAAGGAATATGTGCAGACAGTAGTCAGACCTGAAAAAGTACAACACAAGTTAAATGTCTGTAAAGAATTGGTGGGTGGATGCAAGACAGTCCAGAGAAATGTCTAAGAGAACTTTAAGATACAGAGGTAGAAGTACATGCAGCAGGGAGAGGTAAAAGTCAGTAAAACATCATAGATCAGAGATGTTCTCTTCCCACTCTATGCCTATCTAGTAACAGCTTGAAAGCAGATTTTCCTTTAAACACCTTGTTAAAATGGATAATCTCACAGTGTTTGAACTTTTAATGGCCTGAAATTGATCTTTGAGGCAGTCTGGTAGCGGTGGTTGTCAGTTTGTGATCCCCAGCTCTAGCCCTCCACTCCTCTCTCAGTCTGTGTCTGTATCATTGTCCTGTATCAGTGCAGTGTGTTGCGCTGTGTGTGTCTACCATCTGTTATAATCAGCCATGAATATTGCAGGGGCCCCGGCACTTTAAACGGCTTATATACCCTATGGAAGTTGACATGCATGGGAGAAGTCATGTGTGCCAGAGATGCACTCTGTGTGCGTTTACAGTTGGCCCATTGATTTATAATTAACGCAGGGGTTACTGCTCCAGCACACACACAGCTGGCCTGCTCTCTGGGGTCACAATCGTGTGTGAATGCCGGTGTGTGTTTGTGCAGAAAGTTATTTTAGTGTCCGAGAAGAACGTATTGTGCACACGAGTGCAAATAACCGCGGATGCTTGTGTAGGTGTGCTGAGAGCATATGTCCATATGAGTGCACATATTCTGTCTGCACTCAGCAAATGTTCTTTTTTAAGTACATTTAATTCTAAGTATTTGTGCACATAAGAGGGTGCACAGAGGGTAACCATGGTAACCCATTTGAAGATCCTTGCAGACAACAGACACCTAAGTCCCATCAAATGTATTGATTTCAGTCAGCTGCGAACACCACTAGGCTGCACTCTTGCAACTAGTTGTACCAAGGTTACAAAACTCAGAGACTTCTTTGATGCATGGATGTGGCTTCTTGAATCAATCTTATGTTTCTTTATCAGTATTATATGACAGCCAGAGCCACTGTTCATATTGTCACACAAGAATAAAGGACAACAAGACTTGCCAAGGCCTTGTGTTGATTCACTTTGTTTTATTTCCACTTCTTCAGACCATTTGGCAAGAACATGTCTTAATGAAAAGGTCATTCGCAGAAGTTTTGTTTATTTCACTGTCTTCACATTCTTCTCACCAACTGATGCAGATGTGTTAATAGACGATGAAAATAGTGTCACTATTGATTGATTTATGTTTGCCCCTGAGCACATTCATAGCATTTCAGTCATTTGGCTCTGGTTTGTGATCACAGAAGCTTTGTGCAAATGAATTTCATAGTTCCATATAGTAATACATCAGTTTTAAAATACTTAACATGTTGCAGTTTGCCTGTTAGATTTTTTTTTTTGAAATTACAAACAAATTCCTATCAACATAACCACAAGCCAGACTGCCTGTCAACATACTGTTATTGCATTAAAGGGGTATTTCAGATTTATTCCCAGCAGAATAAACCCTGATAATGTCATTATTTCTATGATTTGCTGATGCCCCTCCAAAACCACTGGAAGTAGTAAACATTATTTGAATAAAATCAGTAATATCTTGGGGAGAAAAACCTGTCATTCCTCTCTGGGTTATGTGCAGTGCTCATTTGATAAAGCACAAAATTATGTGGGCATATACACAATGGAAATGTTATATCGGCTACAATGGCAATTTTGCTACTGGAGTCTTATACAATACAGGACTTAAAGATTAGGTTAAAAAGCAAGTCTCTCATCATGTCAGGTGATATTGTGCTCTACCTAGGTATATTTCTATAAAAACTGGCCTGCTTGGCCGGTGGTGATCAGGCCTTAGTAGTACAGCCCATAACATAAATAAGTAAACCGCTTTTAACGTGTAAAGTAGAGGTGCGTCTCCTCAAGTCAATGAACTTAGTAAAATTTTCAAAACAAAAGAAAATCAGGGATCATGTGCCTCCAATGGATGCTCAGAAACTGTACCTTTCACCATAAAAACTGCCTGAAAAGAGTCCTAAAGCTGAAACAGGCTTGCAGTAATGGAATTTTGCCATTATGATTGTCCCTACAGGAGTGGAAAATGGAAAATGTAACGCTCACAGAAACAGGGCTGCATGTCAGTAACCACATCAGTAATGCTTGTGAAAAAAAAGTGTTGAAAAAAATGCCAACACAAAAGAATGTGGACGTTTGATGTATGGATTTGTGTTCATGATTGTTTTTTTCAGTTATGCCGCTATTGTTGTGCACATGCCACAATATGAACTTGTGGACACACCTGTGTTCTGTGGTTCAGTGTTCATTATTATTTTGTGCTCACTAAAAAACGTGTTTTCCTGTTTAAAGCAGGAATAATAGCTGTCTGACTCGTTTGCCCTGGACTCACACTGAATCCTTCTGCCTCTGTTCTGTAGCAACATGTCACCACAGTGGACACAGCCGTACATTATAAAGTGGTCTGAACTATCTTCACTTCTTCATTGAAGCTGCCACAGTAGAACAAACACAATCTATTTACACAATTCATCACTGTAGGGCCCGTTCAATCAGTTACTTCAAAAAGGCATGACCTTTGAACAATAACAGTTCAAAACTAATCTCTCCAAGGCCACGATGGGTAAAAATGCTGCTTTGTCCATTATGTTTGAAACACACTGTCGTATACTATGGTGAATACTCCAAGTGCAGCGTTGCAGACCTTGAGAAGGTCCTTCAGTGAATGTGATGTAGTCCATGGCAAAAGAAGAAATAGCATGGTTTTATTTCAACCTACTATCCATCAGAATACATTTTAAAAAGAATGCATGTTAAGAATGACTACTGACTTAGATAGATACACCCTCCTAACACAGTCAAACGCTTGTAGAAGTTAAAGACAAGTGATCCCTTCCAAATCAGAGGCAGGAACCTGTTGCCGAAGTGAGCCTAAACTCTTCTGGTCAGTGAAGGAACGAGAGGTCAGCACTGTCAGTCGTCTATCAACTGAGAAGAGCACAAGTTAAGAAATCATCCACCTATTCTACATATGGTCAAATACTGTTTTGCCATGTTCTGATAAGAAAAAAAAAACAAAACATTTTGCTATAACTACCACAGAATTTGACAGGGAGCATCAGGTGAAGACAACACAGTCTGGTTTAGGTTTAGTACATGTTGAAAATGATCTTGGGTGTGTATTTTCTACATAGTTCTCCTTCATTTCACAGTCAATGCTGTGTTTTGTAGCTATGCTCAGGTTTATATTGTAGCTAGGGCTGTCAAAATGAACATGTTGACATGGATTAATCCATCATCATGATTAATCTGATTAAAAAATGTAATGCAATTAACGCATCTGCAGCACAGAATAACTCAAAATCCCTGAAACGTTTCTGGCAATTTCAGGCAGTTTGTCCAAGTAGACTTGCCTTCGCACATGCTGTCATGGGCAGTTGAGGTGTTTTGGACATGTGATTCGGATGCCTCCGGGGAGACTTCCTCTGGAGGTTTTCCGAGCACGTCCACCTGGGAAGAGACCCCGGGGCATACCCAGAACACGCTGGAGGGATTATATATCTTGTCTGGCCTGGGAACTCCTCGGGATCCCGCAGGAAGAGCTGGAAAGCGTCGCTGGGGGGAGGGATGTCTGGAGTGACCTGCTTCGCCTGCTGTGGATGGACAATGAATGGATGGATGGATGGATGGATGTAACTCTGTCAAAGATGACATGTTTTGACATCTGAGAAAGGCGTCTCTGGTTTTTATTTTGGTTCATATGAGTCAAGACTTCATGGCAAAGAAAATAATGGAATAGAGAAAATGTGATTTAATGTTAAAGAGAATCAGAGGGCTGCAGAAATGTTTTACCAGTAACTTCACTCATTATGTATGGAATCACAGGAGTGTCACTATAAAATATAAATAAATAAATAAATAAATAAATAAATAAATAAATAAGGAAATAAATGTGGAAATATAAAGAGAAATAAATAAATAATGTGGAAATATAAAGAGAAATATATAAATAAATATGGAAATATAAAGAAATAAATAAATGTGGAAATATAAAGAGAAATAAATAAATAAATAAAAAGGAAAATTTTGTCTTTGTTTTTATCTTTCGCTTTTTTCCTTTTATGTTCCATTTTATCATTGTCTTTTCTGTTTTGTATTTGCTTTTTCATTTTGTCATTCCTCAGTCCACCAAGTAAAAGCAAAGACAAAAGCCTTTGCTTTTAATTGGTGGACTGAGCTGTCAATCAAATGGCTCTGGGTGGGGTTTTCTGTCCAGGGTGGGTAGTTGTACCCATAGATATATATAGAAGACTAGATACGCTAGCGCGCTGTAGCAGCCAGCTAAGCTACGTGCCTACATGGCGGCCATCTTTAAGGGGGCAATGTTCCTATTAAAAGCAATCTATGTACATTGAAATTAAATCATAATTTGCTCTTTTCTCAACCAATTTTCATGTGGTTTACTTTATTGTCAATGTCAAAATGTACTATTAATACAGAACATTTGATTAAATAATGGAAAGTCTTTCTACATTCAGTCATTACACATATAAATGTAAAATTTACATTGTAAATAATTAGATATTTTATTTTATTTATACATTTATTTAATAGGAGCAGAACAAGAAGCATTGTTACAATAACCGATGCCATGTTCATAGGTCAATAGCTCACAGCTAATTCGCAGACCAGGTCCCTGACACATACATATATAGCTATATGAACAAAAAAGAGAAAGATAAGAAATATACATATATAGAAAATATGTTTTTAGATCAAAAGATTTAATTGTTAAGATAATCAAACAATAATTTACATTTATCTATCTCTCTCTCTCTACAGCTATAGGCTGTTATATACATGGAGATAGAATAGAACAGAATAGAGTTTATTGCCATTTACAAGAAACAGGTACATTGAACTGAATCATTAAGCATGACAAAAATAACTTAAAATACTTAGACATATAGACAATTGACATATAAATGCTAATAGCATGAAAGCAAGGATACAAGCAGATAAGTATTATTTATTTAGATACAAACACGAGCATGGTGAATAATAAGTGTGCATTGGGTCACAGTAGGTCGTCTATAAAGAAACAGTAAAAGTGTAAATTTTCATGAAAATAATGAAACTCAATAAAACTGAGTTTCTGCATCCTTGTCACTGATGCACGTACTCTTCCAAGATGAGCCAGGAAGTTTGAGTCCTAATCTATGCCTGTGTGTTTGCTTCTTTACACCGCTGTTAACAGTTTAGGCTGTTGGATTGTTCCAGATAAGACAAGTACAAGATTCTTCAGAGCCGTTCTACCACAAGCCTGACAGGAAGAACTCCAACAGCTACTGAATGTTCCTGTGGTTCCCTCAAGGCTACAGGAGGAGTCCTACGAGGACGAGCCGGTCCACCTGATGGTGGCCAGTCGCTGCGGTTCAAAGCCAACACCGACTACGTGGACTTCTACTGGACCACACGGAGGCCTTCAAACCAGACCAACAAGTTCAGCGACTCCCCGACTCGTGGGTCTGAGGACGCCACCGAGCCTCGGCCCAGCCGACTGCCTGTCTGTGGGTGTTTGAGTGCTGAGAGGTTTGTGGATGCATGTGAATGTGTCTGTGTTGAAACAGCAGCTTTGGACTCAGTAACGCCGGGAAAAACCAAGAGCTCCTTTATTTGTGACTTCCACTAATAAAACTGATGAAAATAAGTTTGCCTGACCGATAACAGATTATTAAATAATGAAAATAATCATTTAAATATTCGTTTAAACAATCCTTTTAGGTCTACATTTCCTTTACACTGACTTCTTGGTATATGCACAATTATTTTGGGTGGAATATACCATTAAGCCTGATGTTCAAGGGTTCTTCTGGGAATATACCATTAAACCAACCTTTTAGGTAAATGTTCCAGGATGTTGGGTAGAATATACCATCAGATAAACCTTTTAGGTCTACATTGGAAGATTTGAGAGTAGAATATTACTCCACTTTTTTTCAAAGAAAACCTTTCTGGAGTGTTTTTCACAGCCTCCTTCACATTATTTCATCATATGGCACGCTTTTACAACATGTTGAAAAATCGCATTTTTTTTGACATAGTATTCTATGGCGCTTTTTGGGCCAAAATTCAGGATGATTTTTTTTCAAAGAAAACCTTTCTGGAGTGTTTTTCACGGCCTCCTTTACATTATTTCATCATATGGCATGTTTTTACAACATGTTGAAAAAACGCATTTTTTTTCGGCATAGTATACTATGGCGTTTTTTTTGCGCCAAAATTCATGATGATTTTTTTTCAAGAAGACCCTTACCATAGTGTTTTTCACGGCCTCCTTTACATTATTTTATCATATGGCATGCTTTTACAACATGTTGAAAAAACGCATTTTTTTCGACATAGTATACTATGGTGTTTTTTTGCGCCAAAATTCATGATGATTTTTTTTCAAAGAAAACCTTTCTGGAGTGTTTTTCACAGCCTGCTTTACATTATTTCATCATATGGCATATTTTCACAACATGTTGAAAAAACACATTTTTTTTCGACATAGTATACTGTGGCGTTTTTTTCGCCAAAATTCATGATGAATTTTTTTTCAATGACAACCTTTCTGGAGTGTTTCTCACGGCCTACTTTACATCATTTCTTCATATGGCACATTTTTACAACATGTTGAAAAATCGCTTTTTTTTTCGACATAGTATACTATGGCGTTTTTTTGCGCCAAAATTCATGATGATTTTTTTTTTCAAGGAAAACCTTTCTGGAGTGTTTTTCACGGCCTGCTTTACATTATTTCATCATATGGCACGTTTTTACAACATGTTGAAAAATCACGGGTTTTTTCCGTCATAGTATACTATGGCGTTTTTTTGCGCCAAAATTCATGATGAATTTTTTTTCAATGACAACCTTTCTGGAGTGTTTTTCACGGCCTACTTTACATCATTTCTTCATATGGCACATTTTTACAACATGTTGAAAAATCGCTTTTTTTTTCGACATAGTATACTATGGCCTTTTTTGCGCCAAAATTCATCATGATTTTTTTTTTTTGGAAAACCTTTCTGGAGTGTTTTTCACAGCCTGCTTTACATTATTTCATCATATGGCACGTTTTTACAACATGTTGAAAAATCACGGGTTTTTTTTCGTCATAGTATACTATAGCGTTTTTTTTGCGCCAAAATTCATGATGATTTTTTTTTCAAGGAGACCCTTACCATAGTGTTTTTCCCGGCCTCCTTTACATTATTTGATCATATGGCATGCTTTTACAACATATTGAAAAAACGCATTTTTTTTCGGCATAGTATACTATGGCGTTTTTTTGCGCCAAAATTCATGATGAATTTTTTTTCAATGACAACCTTTCTGGAGTGTTTTTCACAGCCTACTTTACATCATTTCATCATATGGCACATTTTTACATGTTGAAAAATCGCTTTTTTTTCGACATAGTATACTATGGCATTTTTTTGCGCCATAATTCATGATGATTTTTTTTTTCAAAGAAAACCTTTCTAGAGTGTTTTTCACAGCCTGCTTTACATTATTTCATCATATGGCATGTTTTCACAACATGTTGAAAAATCACGGGGTTTTTTTCGTCATAGTATACTATAGCGTTTTTTTGCGCCAAAATTCATGATGATTTTTTTTTCAAGGAGACCCTTACCATAGTGTTTTTCACGGCCTCCTTTACATTATTTCATCATATGGCACGCTTTTACATGTTGAAAAAACGCATTTTTTTTCGACATAGTATACTATGGCGTTTTTTTGTGCCAAAATTCAGGATGATTTTTTTTTCAAAGAAAACCTTTCTGGAGTATTTTTCACAGCCTGCTTTACATTATTTCATTATATGGCACGTTTTTACGACATGTTGAAAAAACGCATTCTTTTTGGACATAGTATACTATGGCGTTTTTTTGTGCCAAAATTCATGATGATTTTTTTTTCAAAGAAAACCTTTCTAGAGTGTTTTTCACGGCCTACTTTACATAATTTCATCATATGGCATGCTTTTACAACATGTTGAAAAAACACATTTTTTTTCCGACATAGTATACTATGGCTTTTTTTTTCACGACAAAATTCATGATGTTTTTTTTTCAAGGAGACCCTTACCATAGTGTTTTTCACGGCCTCCTTTACATTATTTCATCATATGGCACGTTTTTACAACATGTTGAAAAAACGCATTTTTTTCGACATAGTATACAATGGCGTTTTTTTGCGCCAAAATTCATGATGAATTTTTTTTCAAGGAGACCCTTACCATAGTGTCTTTCACGGCCTCCTTTACATTATTTCATCATATGGCACGCTTTTACAACATGTTGAAAAAATGCATGTTTTTTCGACATAGTATACTATGGCGTTTTTTTGCGCCAAAATTCAGGATGAATTTTTTTTTTTCAAAGAATACCTTTCTGGAGTGTTTTTCACGGCCGACTTTACATTATTTCATCATATGGAACGTTTTTACGACATGTTGAAAAAACGCATTCTTTTTGGACATAGTATACTATGGCATTTCTTTGCGCCAAAATTCATCATGATTTTTTTTTCAAAGAGATCCTTACCATAGTGATTTTCACAGCCTCCTTTACATTATTTCATCATATGGCACGCTTTTACAACATGTTGAAAAAACGCATTTTTTTTTCGACATAGTATACTATGGCTTTTTTTTTCGCGACAAAATTCATGATGATTTTTTTTTCAAGGAGACCCTTACCATAGTGTTTTTCACGGCCTCCTTTACATTATTTCATCATATGGCATGTTTTCACAACATGTTGAAAAAACGCATTTTTTTTCGACATAGTATACAATGGCGTTTTTTTTTGCGCCAAAATTCATGAATTTTTTTTCAAGGAGACCCTTACCATAGTGTTTTTCACGGCCTACTTTACATCATTTCATCATATGGCATGTTTTCACAACATGTTGAAAAAATGCATTTTTTTGTCAACATAGTATACTATGGCGTTTTTTTGTGCCAAAATCCATGATGATGAAAACCGAAATTACAGACTAAATGACAGAAATCCACAGCTGTAATTGTATTTCAGGACTCGGTTATTAAATGTCAAAACAATCCATGTGACTCTAAAAACTCAACAGCTTTACAAACTCTAAGATTAAACTCTCCACAAGGATCCAAAATAAGTTGGACTTCTACATGAGAGCTTCAGTTATTCTTCATCTACTTCCTGAAAAGTTTGGTCAATAAAAAGACAAAAACTAATATTTTCAGCTGAACTAAAGACAGACTTTGTGATTTTTCTGCTCACATGTTTTGTTGTTGTAAACTTACTCTTTCAAATAAATAGCCGCCTAACCCCCTGGAAACCAGCGTTTGTCCTGTTTTTGTGTTGCTCCTTGGCGACCCTAGACAGCCGGGTCGTAATGTTTTTTGAGCAACACACCATACTATGACGTTTTTACAATGAGGGTTCTACTATGGAACCAGTTTGACATGTTCAGGTGTTCTTTGTGTGAATACTCAGAGATTTCAGGTATCAGAAGGTGGTTTTCAACTTTCTTTGTTAACTTTCTGCTTCAACTTTAAATTAAATTTCCTTCACTAACCCCGCCCTCTGGACTTCCAGGAAGCTGTGTTCCTATTGGCTGTCCAGGTGGCTGCTTGGTGTTATCAGGAACACCTGAGCAGCTCAGTGTCTTCCTGCTTTGTTTAGTTGCAGTCAAACATTTCCTCTGTTTCTCTTCACCAACTGAACTGGGTTTGGCTCCTTTGCTTTAGTTTGTTCTTTAGGCGTTGGCTTGCAGCTTCCAGCAGCAAAATCGTCTTTAATGTGTTTCTTGGTGTGTTTTAGGGCTTTGTACTGGATAGTTGTCTTGGTAAATGTGGTTCTTTAGCCACAGTTAACACATGGTGCTCATGTGTGCAGTGATTAGTGGATTTGTTGCAGCTGAGTTGTGTCTTTATCTTGGCTGTAGTGAGTCTTTAGAGGTTTTTGGTCAGACACGTTCTGTATTCTTGTTTGTGAAGCAATGTTGGTTGTCCAGAAGGTAAGAGTTCCTGTCCTGATTCTTTGTTCTCAGAGGTTCTCTGGTAGGCTGCAGGAGACTTTAGCGTTTGGGTTGTGCTAGTTTGGTTTTTGTATGGTTTCATTTGGACGATTATCTTGAGGCTCCTCCATGTGGTTTAGTGAGGTTTTCTGCAACAGTTCTACAAAGTAACCTGCAGCAGAAGAGACTTTGAGAGTTTTTAGGAAGTTCTGGAGAGCCGACTTTAGAGCAGCAGAAACATTTGTCAGCAGTTTGAGCAGGAGAAAGTGAGCTTCAGAGTAGAAATGAGAAGGAAACCTTCTTGACCCGTGTGGTGAGGTCCTGTACCAAGAGTTTGAGCAGGTTGTGAAGAGTCTGTAGTTCCTTGGTCTGAAAGCACAAGAAAAGTTGACTCATTAAAGGAGAAAACAGGAGATATTGTTGCTTCTTCTGTCACTCTGCAGTTTCCAGTTTCCTTAGACTGAATATCAAGTTTATATTTTAAATGATTTCCCATGTGAGCCCAAGAAGACTTCAATAAACTCCCTCCATCCCCTGGACACAACATATTTTATTACCATGTTAAATCTTTTTTTTTAAAATATGTTTTTGAGTTTGAATCATAGTTTTAGCATTGTTTTTTGTCTTTGCTTGTTCAGTTTTGTCATCTGTGTGAAAGTTGCTAAACAAATAAAATTGAATTGATAAACTGAATAATTGACTAACTCATAATTGTGACAACAGAAGTATTTTCATTGTGATTTAAGGGTTTGTTTCATTTCTAAGATTGTTAAAATCTTGACAGAAAAAGATTAAAGAAATAAACTACATTTAAAAAAGCAATTAAATGAAAAAACATTTAATGCAATAAAATTTTAAAAAAGAAAATTAAACGTTAAATACAATTAAATTATATTAAACAGACAAAATATTTAATTAGATAATTAAACAGAAGATACAAAATGTAATTATGAAATTAAACAAAATTTTTCAAACAAAAATATTAAACATTAAAGATGAAATATTTCAGATAAACATTTAAAAAATACAATTAAACAAGAAGAATATTAAACATTTAAAAAAATACAAAGCATTTAATTAGATTATTAAACCTTTAAAAAGACATTTAATTAAAAATTTAATGTTTAATTAGAAAATTAAATCTTAAAGACAATAAAACTTTAAATAGGACTTAAACAAAAAATACAATGAAACATTTAAAAGAAAAATAAACATTAAAAGGTGGTAAAACATTTAAAAAGTAAAACCTTAAAGATTTAATCGAAAAATTAAACATTGGGAAGAAAAGGAAATTTTTGAAACAAGCCGATAAAACATTTGAAAAAACAACAATTAAACATTAAAAAGACAAAACATTTGGAAATCAAATCAGACATTAGAAAAGAATAAAAGGTGAGAAAAGAGCAAAACTACACATTTAAGAAGAATCAAACTAAAGACGAAACATTTGAAAAGACACCAGTTAGACTTCAGAAGATCAAATTAAACAGAAGAAACAGTAAAATGATCAAAAGAGTAAAAACAGATAAAGGTCAAAGTGTTTTCTAGTCTGAAATGAAAACATCAAGTTGTTTCTTCAAACGTTTCCTCTTTCTATGTTCTTGGTTTGATTGTGGACAGATTTACTAAGAACTCATTTCAGAAAACTGCTTTCCAGATAAAGTCTACTAGTAGTTGAAGGCATTGATCAAACTAATGTTACCTTCTGATCTCCACAAACTTTACTGTTCAGTGAAGACAATCAAAGTTTGTTGAGGATTTCTAAAAAATCCACAGGTGAAGGTCTGAGAAGAACTCAGATGGATGGTCTAAATGTGAAATCAAGACTCATGGTCACAAGTTTTAAGGCTTCTGTTAACCAGAAAGTTCAAACTAACAGAGAAGTACTGAGAAACTTTTAAAACTTCAGCTCTCAGACTGTCTAAAGGTTCAAACTAACAGAGAAGTACTGAGAAACTTTTAAAACTTCAGTCCTCAGACTGTCGAAAGGTTCAAACTAACAGAGAAGTACTCAGGAACTTAGAAGATATCAGTCCTTGGACTGTCTGAAAGTTCAATCTAACAGAGAACTACTGTGGGACTTAGAAAACTTCAGCCCTCAGACTGTGTGAAAGCTCAGGTCCTGAGGACTCGGGAGGTCTGGAGGCTTGGAAAGTCTTGGAACTGAGGGTTCAACCCTCCAGCACAAAGGCTGAAGTCCAACCTCCTGAGAAAAACGGTCAAGTCGAGACTCGAGTTAAAAAAAAACTCGAAACCGACAAAAAATAGATGATAAATGCGCAAAAAAAAGAAGAATTTGTATCTGAGCGAATAGCTCAGGGGGATAAGAAGAAGACTACCAAGCGGAAGGTCGCAGGTTCGAGACCGGCCACAGACCTCTTTCTTTCTTTGTCTTTGTCAGGATTTTGAGAAAATTTAAGAAGTGTCTGGTCTTGAACCAGCGACCTGCAGCTCCATAGGCAAATCCTTAACTCACTGAGCTACAGATCAGATACAAAGAAATAAATTCGTCGTCCCTTTGGCATCGTAGTTCCTGAAGTGACCACATGGGTGGAGCCAAGGCGGAGTCTGGGTGGAGTCAGGGCGGAGAGTAGGCGGGGAGGTGGGTGGCGGCCTCCCCCCTCTACTCCCCCACCTCCCACCACACCTTCCCCCGCCCCACGAGTTCTTCGAGTCTCCACGAGTTCTTCGAGTCTCCACAGGTTTTCCCGAGTTTCTGGAGTTTCCACCAGGTCTGAGGCAGAACAACTTGTCATGAAGAGGGGTTGAAGTCGGCCAGGATGGACTGACTTTTTACAGCGACTAGAAGGAAGACCACTCGAAGAGCAGGTCTTTAACCACCATCCATAAAATCCTTGGAGTCGCTCCAGAGAAATGAAGGGAGGTCAACTTTTATCAACCTCCATCCACATGTTCAACTTGATATCTTTACTTTGACATTTTTAGCACTACAAACCTTTAGTATCACACTTTATCATTTATTAGGACTTTAATGGAATCCACCAGCAGATTTAGTTTTTGTTGACAAACTTTATTCTTGTCGTCGTGGGACTGCAGTATTTAAAATTGTTCCTTTTATTTGACCTCATGTTTATTAGTTTTAGTGTAGAAAGTTATTTTAATTGCCGATTAGTCTCTTAAAAGCCAAATAAATTGGATTAGTCAAGAAGTTTAAATTTCTTAGTCATATTTTAAATGTGACAAAAAAATATAAAAATAAAGCGTCTTGAGACAATTTGACCTGTATTTGGCGTTATATAAATAAAATTGAACTAAAACTGTATGTATCTTGTAATGTTGGAGTAATTCAGCCATATATGTTGGAAAACACATTTTCTTTGTCCATTAATCTGTTGATTGTTTTCTCCAGTAATTCATTTCTTGTTTTGGTTTATAAAATGTCAAACCCAAATATATTCAGTTTACTGTCATAAAAACCAAAAAGATTTACATTCATGATGCAGGAATCAGGCAGTTTTTCACTTTTTATCTTAGTTTAGTCAGAAAGATAGTTGATAATGTGTAAATTGTTGCAGCTTGTGAGCCGTAAAAGGTTTTAATCTTTGGGGCCGAGTGTCAAAAAACATTTAGAAACCAACATCAACAAAACACTCAACAAAGATTTGAACATCATTAAAGTGAAATCCGACTTTTGCATGACAATGTCTAATTAAAGGACATTTATTTCCAACGTAAATGTGTGATATTCATCCTCTGGAGCTTTCTCTTCACATCGTCTTCCACCTGTACTGGTTTGGTCGGGAGCATGTGCAACAAACATTTGAAAAACTGCACTTTAACAACAATGAATGACACTGAAGTTTAATCTCTACATAAATGAGACTGAGTCTGGATGTGCTGCTCTGTCATTAACTCCTAAGTTTAGGGAAAGTTCAAACAAAAGAGGACAGTTCAGATAAGACT
This sequence comes from Amphiprion ocellaris, assembly GCF_022539595.1. Classification (NCBI taxonomy): domain Eukaryota; kingdom Metazoa; phylum Chordata; class Actinopteri; family Pomacentridae; genus Amphiprion; species Amphiprion ocellaris. The sequence continues at coordinate 26,530,403 of NC_072781.1, read as the reverse complement.
TGGGAATGAGCTTATTTTGAACAAACATCTCAGACTTTCTGAGCTTCAGCACCTATAACAAGATATTTTAACAACAAGCAACTCAAGAGATCCAGAAGTTGGAGAGAGTTAGCTTTAGCTGAGCCAAAGAACATGTGGGACGCTAACCTAGCAAACATTTCAGACTTTTCTCTGTGAATTCTGAGAAATAATTTCCTATTTAATGACAGAGCTACACATCTCAACTCAGTCTCATTAAAACAGACTCTAATTCAGTGTCATCCATCCATATTAAAGTGCAGTTACCCAAAATGTTTGTTGCATGAGCTCCAACAAAACCTGTCCCGGTAGAAGGCCACTTTGACAAACAGGAAGTGGATGATTCCAAGCAGATTTATAGAAGGGGGAACCGGACTGTACTAAGTGTGGTCGAGTATAGAGGGGTGTTTTGTGGGTTTTTAAGGCTGATAATGATTATTAGTGAGACATTTGGAGTAGATATTCATTTGCAGTAAATGAAAGTATTTAAAATCTTGGGAGTTAAACTTAGAAGAACACAAACTTTAACAGAAAACTTTGTTAATACGTTTTTGTTTTTTTTTACAGATGTTAAGTTAAAGGAATTTTATACGTGACGTATAACCAATCAAATCACTCCAGAAGACAGAGCGACCACAGGTAGATTAAGGTTCAGAGCCAAAGTAGCACCATTTTTAAATGTATTTATTACCATAAATCAGTAAAAAATAAAATACTGATAATCAGTAAATCAGTCAGCCCACAATTACTACAATTCTACAATGTATGTCTCTTTCCTTTGACTTGTCATTTTTACAATATACGATGTATATGATGGCGTTTTTTCATACCAAAGGCTATACTATGATGTTTTCTAAGAGACATACAATGCTACTCTGTTTGTTCTGGTCCTGGGCTGCTGCACTCCTCCTCTGTTGTTTTCTGGATTGTACTCAGCTGTATGCCTTCGTCCACCCGGCCTCCGTTGACTCGTCCCGCCTGCAATCTCTGGAGCTGAAGCTGGATTGGAACAGACCAAAGTACAGTCCAATCACGATGCCATCTGCCTCTCAAAAGGCTCCTTCATCTGGTGGAACTTCTTCTGAGGGGAAGCTGAGCTGGCCCAGCAGAACTTTGGAGATGTGTTCCAGTGGTTGGTGGATGTGTGGGGAGATAGAGAGGGACCTTTGAATTGTTCAGAAAGGAAAACAGGAAACCCATTAGTAGTTTTAGTTTAGGGTGCTACTGCGGTGTGTTCTTGGTTTTAAGAGGTGAACAGGAAGAGTTTTTTTTTTGTATTGATTATCTTTCACTTTGTTCCTGGTTGGAATGCCCATCAATGTCAACATGAAGTTTACTTTTAGTTCTATTTATTTATTTTTATTTTACTAACACCCATTTGTTTTTAACCCCCTCACATGTGTTGTTGTTGTAAACTTCCTCTTTCAAATAAATACTCGTCTAACCCTCTGGAAACCAGCGTTTGGACTGTTTTGGTGTTGCTCCTCACCTACTTCAGACAGCTGGGACATAATGTTTTATGGACTAAAGGCTATACTATGACGTTTTTAGAGCAACATGCTATACCATGACGTTTTTAGAGCGACATGCTATACTATGACGTTTCTTGGGCGACACGCTATACTATAGACTTTTTTAATTGACATATTACTATGACGTTTTTTTATTTTAGTTTTTTTGTTGTTTTTTAGCAACATATAAGAATTTGAACAATTTTAAAAATTACTATACTTTTACTTGTGCAATGAACTATTATTCTATAGCATTTTTTAGACGACATATTATACTCTGATGTTTTCTTGAGTAACATACTATTTTGACAATATACTGCACTATGACATTTTTTGAACCACATATCATACATGACAATTTTAGGCAACATCCTATCATTTTGCACTTTTTGAACCACATAATAATCTATGGGGTTTTTTTGCCGACATGCTATACTATGAACTACAGGCCATACTATGTTATTCTTGAAAAGTATACTATACTTTGACATTTTCTGAACTACATCCTATACTATGGCGTTATACACAGAGTGCTTTGGTTACATGTTGATTTATAATCTAGACTTTTTTCTGTTTTGTTTTTTGACAGGATTACCACAGACCTGACCGTGAACACCGTCGACACCCACCTCAGGGAGACGCTGCCTAAGATCTCAAGGCTGCTTGGTTGTGGTCTTTCTGGCACGTACTCTTCCAAGATGAGCCGGGAAGTTAAACACTGATGGAATGACACCAGGTCTAAGCCGACAAACCTGCTCATCCCTGTCAAACTCACAGGTTTAAAATGATCACTGCAGAGCACCCACTCATCATTTGCAGCAAACCCCTCTGTCCTCAGAGCTGCTTCCCACTTCCTCCTCAGCCCATAGTCTCTGGGAAACCTACATGGAGTAAGAAAAGTAGACAGAAGTAAATAAGTCTGTACACAACATGTTTAAAAAGAAATCATGCTAATAAATTAAGTACAAAGAACCAAATCAGCCAGTATACTGGAGACCAGAGCTATTTAATTTGATAAGTATAACCTTGTTTAGTAACATTTCAATGATTTGAGAGCAGTCCTAAATAATTGTCTGTAATCCCAATTATACAATCGGTTTGGAGGAACAACCTAGATGGTAATCTGGATATATATGAGTTAGGCTTTATAACTACTATTGGTAGTATTGGTGGTAGTAATAGCAATGCGACTACTATTAGTACACTACAGCTGCTGATACTGGCACTGCTACTACAACTTGTAATATTATTACAAATGCTGATACTATTTCTACAACTCAAACAGCTATTTATACCACTACTGCTGCTTGTACTTTTAGTATTACTACTACTGCTTGTACAACTATACTACAGCTACTATTAATCGTCTGGTATTTGGTTGTCAAGCTGCTAGCTCGCCTTAGCGTTTTGCTAGTGGCTAACTAGTTAGCTCTCAGACTGGAAGCTCTCAACAAGATTTAATACTGGAAAAAGAGCCAAAAACTATTCTTACCTATGAAAAGTCATTCCAAGTTTCCTTGTCTCAATCGTACGACGTAGTGTGTAACTGTATGCAGCACAGTGAGCCGGCATACTTGTTGTTTCCGTTTCCACGCCGTCTACATCAACAGAATGCACTGAAACTTTGCCCCCACTAGCTTAGCCTCGCCGCAGGCACGCAGCTCAAAGGGGCGTGTCCTATCTACTGATTCATATGGCCCAGAGCCATTTGATTGACAGCTCAGTCCACCAATTAAAAGCAAAGGCTTTTGTCTTTACTTTTACTTGGTGGACTGAGGAATGACGAAATGAAAAAGGGAATGCAAAACGGGAAAGACAATGATAAAACGGAAAAATGCAAGGAAAAAAGCGAAAAGGGAAAAGCAAAGACAAAATTTTCCTTTTTATTTATTTATTTATTTACTTATTTATTTATTTATTTCTCTTTATATTTCCACATTTATTTATTTATTTCTCTTTATATTTCCACATTTATTTATTTGTTTCTCTTTATATTTCCACATTTATTTATTTATTTATTTATATTTTATTGTGGCATTCCTGTGACTCCATAATTATATTGCTTATATACAGCATTATTTATATTTATATATATATATATATATATATATATATATATATATATATATACATGTGTGTGTGTATATATATATATATATATATAACCTGCCTCTAATTTGCAGCAACAAGAAGTACAAGACAAGATGTATTTCATAACTCATTAATAGTTTGACTCTTTTTAAGGTTATATAATTTCCCAGAAATTTAATGCTTTACAAAGTATTGTGAACCAGTACTGCCTGGGACTGCCTGCAATCCATATCTGCATTGTTGTCAGCGATAAGGGACCAAAAAAAGAGAAAAGTTCTTGTATTCATTGGATATTTTTTCAGTTAATCCGTCGATTAATCAGTTATCAGAATATTGCACTGTCACATCATTAAAGGATGTGTTATTTATCCTTAAACAGCAATGTATCAATTTAGCTGTGGATACCCTCTGGCATGCTGTTCGTCCTGAATCCGATGGGTCATATCAGAGGGTATAGTCACAAATGATCTGTGTCGTATGTGTTTTTCGAAGACAAATCAGTTTATCGCTATGGACAGAGCAAAGAGTACAGAGAGCTGTTTGTCTTGATATAGGTTATGTCATGTGTATGGGAGGAAGGAGAAAGAATAGAGCTGGCTGTAACTGTCGTGGTGAAGAGACACGTACATGAAGCCAGAGCTCTCCATTTTCCAGTCAGTCTATCATCCAGCTGTTACCTTGCCCCCCACAATGGCCTTCCAAAGTGAACATTGTGTCAACATATCTGTGATCTTTTACAAGATATACACTTATTTTCCTATTTAAATAAAATGCTGTGTCTTTAAACTATAATCATTCCATTCTTATCTTAACCCCACTTCTGATCTTACTCTGGTTCTCTTTCTGACGAAACGTACTCTTGAACACAGTACTGTTGTTTCAATAAATGTCCTCGTTTATTTTTCAGCAGTGATTTGCAACATTTTACTGTGACTATGGAATGTAGCAGAAACTATGCACAAATGACCTATACGGGGATTTAATTTGGAGCAATTGTTACCCATGTAAGGTCGTTTGACTAACCAATAGGGACAGGGCAAGGAGTGCAGATATCAGGAAAGAGTTCAGAGTCAAAGTGTTTCCCCTTGACACTGAATTGAATTAGTTCAGGCAGTGTGTACATCTGATCAGGAAGCCTCCTGAACACCTTGTTCTGGCAGTTTTACACGAAATTTAAGGGAAGGCCGAGAAGTTTTCTTACCTGTTAATGCCTTGGCAATCTCCAGACAGAGCTGGGGGAAATGTCAAGAAAAAGGGAGTTGGTTGTGTGTTTTTGCAGGAGTAGAGTAGATTGCGCATACAAATAAATCCACTTCAGTTCAAAGAAGACTCTTTGACCAGGGGCTAAAGTGTAGGTCATTATTCAGAAATTTACTTTGTGATGAGCCTGATTTTATGTAGTAAAATTGGGTGAGGGTAGCATTTTGCTGCGTGCAGTTGAAAGCCAGTGTTGGAGAGTTCTCAGTTTGAAATTGATTGCATAAGCTTATTTGAAGTATGCAAAAACAAATCTGTGTTTGTGTGCCTGTAGTTGTGTACGGTCAACTCCTGCAGAGTGCATGAACTGTGTTTGGTGACATTAGAATAACCCATTTTTGGCACTCTGTCTCTCAACACACACAAGCACACATGCACACACACACACACACACACAAAAAGCCCGGCGTGACCACTTAATCCTTCTCAGTGCCCACTCTCCACACTACAACACTCTGCACTCACTGTTTGCCCTCACTGCCTCTCCTCCGCCCCACTTCTTTCCTTCTCTTAATCCGTCTCTTTCTCTCTCCGCCCTTTTTTTTTTTTTTTTTTACTTTTACCTCCTCCACTTTCTCTGACCTGTCATCTCACCATCTGATCTCATCTGCTCCCTCTTATAAGGTCATCTCTCCACTGCTGTATTTTCTCAGGGAGTGAGGACAGCGAGAGGCCCTTTCTCTTTGATTCCTCTCTCCATCGGGAGGTGAAGGGCTCGGGTGTGTGAGGTGACACACTGGATTAGAGGGTTGCATTCAGTCTGGATGTGGGGTCATCCACAGGGGGTTCTCAGGGGCCACTTTGCGGATTGTTGCCCACTGATCTGTCATGGCCAGCCAAAACACATTTCAAAGCCCTTTTGATCCACCCCAACACTCTCCACAGGCAACACATTCATGCACACCACATATGCATGTACAAGCACATTCAAGCAAACTTTTTAATAGGGTCAACTGGAGTTCTTGAAGACATCCCAGGACATCGTCACACAGTTTAACCGTTGTGTTCTCCTGGAAGCTTTCAAAATTGTTCTCATGAGATAAAGTAATGCCATCTTTGAGATGTTTCTTAACTATGAACAGTAAAATCTATCAACTATAACAATCCATATTATTATCCCAGATTTGAAACTTGAAACTTGAAAAATTAACTGATATTAAGTATGACCCAAATCTGCAGCTTTTTCTGATACATTCATGATGCATTTTATCTCTTCATCTTTTCTCGTAAGGCATAATCACAATGTGTAAATGTATAAAAACCACTATTCTCTAACTTGTCATAAACATGTCGACTGTAACTCACAAATGACCAAGGCCCTGAGTTTTTATGATAATATTGTGCAGTCAATATTCTTCTTGATGACTTAAAACTAGAAAATCAATAGCCAAAGCTCTTTTTCTGGAACTTAACTGTCAAAAAACTTTGAAATGGATGAACCTCTTCCTCAGAGAGAGAAATCTGAAGACATGCAGAAGATGCAGATGCAGAGAAAGAATGAAGCGATGAGGGAAAAGAGCTCAGTCCAGACAGGAAGCTGGATCTCTCTTCCAGCATCACTGACAATGTGAAATCACTGGACAGCATAACCAATAGACTTACAGCCTTGGACTGTTGTATTATGTGTTTCCGAGAAAGACGGCTTCAGGAATCACTCGGAATTTCATTGTTACCAGTGACAGCATTTTTACATGGTTCGGAGTGGCATAGAAAGAGCTGTGTTACATCATCTACACTTTTCTGTACTGAGTCCAATCTAAAAGTGAGTACAGCACATGTGAAGTGCACTTGAGAGCCTTTGCTGCCCTGTCCATCCATCTACATCACCTCCTCCTACCTCTAGTCCCCCAAGTAGCTGCCTGGGAAACTTGAGTTCAAGTCGAGAGAAAAAGAGAGCTATTTAAAAAAATCTGTGGTAGTATGAAGTTGTGTATTTATTTATGCTCTTGTGCATGTTCACATTTATGTGTGTTGCAGCTTTTTTATAGATACAAATAGTTCAAGAGTATGAATCATTACCAGTATGTATATCGAAATGTATATACTTGACGGCATTATCTCTGTGTATATAATGCTAGACATACTTTGGCATCATACCCACTGTCTCTGTGTGTAATGTGTATTTTGAGCTTGTGCATGTGTGATGTGTGTATGTGTGCATGTATATAGTGTTGTGGTTTAAAAGGGCCCTGGCGTACTTAAAGGTGCATTACAGGTCTCAGGCTAATCCACAGTGATAGTTAAAGTGCTCTATGTCGACCACAGAAGACTCTGAGATTCTGTTTTTGGAGGGGCAGCACTGAGAAGGCAGCATAAGATGTGGCCACCACACACATCATTCAGCATAAATTTTGTATTGGGCCAGAAGTCTCCTGATCTTCACATGTACAAAGAATGGAGAGAGAGATAAAGGCTTAGAGGAAGAGAATGAAAGTTCGTGGGAGGACTGAATGAATGAGGGAGAGATGGACAAGAGAGGGAGGGAACATTTAGGAGGAAGAGATTAAATGAGATGGAAGAGGAAAAGGAGCACAAGTTAGAGAGACTGTGATAGGGAGGCTGGGGGATAAGAAAGGTGGAAGATGGTGGAAACAGAGATGGAGGGTCAGAGAAGTAACTCTGAGTCTTTACATGTTTCCTGCATTTATTATGCAGAGTCTCGTGCTTGTTTTCCTCCTTTCTCTCCCTTCAGCTCTTATTTATTTTGATGCATTGTGTGTTCTATTGTCAACAGTACCACAATGCCATCTGAAGGTGTGTGTGCATGAAAGTGCACACTTGCACAGATGATGTATGTATGTACTGATGATATATTTGCTTATGACTATGGGATGTTTACATTTTGTGCTTGTGTAGTGCACACAGTGTTTGTGTGTAGACTGTATATGCATTTGCATGTCCATATACAGAATCTGTGTGTCTACACTGTCTATTTGTATTATTGCAGGAAACACACTTGTAGGGCCGTCAGTTGTCTCCCTTATCCGCACTCCTCTGTAAGTCCAGATTTTTGTGCATCTTGCAAAGTTTTAGCTATTTAAAGACATTCCTATTTCAATAAGTGGGGAAAACACAATACAACAAATTCTGTGCATCTCAAATATTTAAATTTGCATTTGCCATGCAGCACATCAAACATACAATTCCATCAACAAAAGTGACAGAATTGAATAAAACATGAGTCATGGAGCATAGGAAATTTGAATTGTGTGAAACAGATAAAAATTCCAAATTAAAATTTATCAAACATTGAACTTTATTTATTTTCTTTTGTTCTTCCATAATCTCAGAGATAAAAGGAAAATCTACATTCACTGTGCTAAAGGTTTGTCATCAAGGCTTATACAAAGTTTACAAAACACCACTTTTAGCTGATTAATATGCACATATTCAATCACAGCCAATGGGATACCTGTGGTGTAAGTAGGAAGTTTCTACTGTGAATTATCATGTTCACAAAGAGGCTCCGGTTCCTCCTCATTAGGCCAATTAATCTATTAAATAACAAACATGTTTCACAGCAACATGTTTGTCTTGACATGCTACACATCTAGTATCTGTGACTGTAAGGTCAAAGTGTTAAGAAGTTACAGCAATTTCTTAGGGAAAATAAATACATAAAAACAGCAATCTGTTTTAAATATGCAAATGTATGCAGAAAGTGGTTAAACGTGGAACCAGATCTCTCTTCCACAGTGTAGGAGCACTCAGATTCAGTGCTGGTCACAAGCCCCTTTTCTTTCCAGTCGCTCCAGTCTATTCTGTTCAGTGAGTGGCAGAGAGGAGCCCAGGGGAAGAGAGGGAGGATTCAGCTGGGGGAGTAACTATCCTGCTGTGACACCACGACAGGTTGCAAACCTGACCAGCTCAAATTGATGGGGGACCGAGAGAAACAAGGTGGTGGGCTTTTTTCATATTTTGTGGGACTGTAAATTCAAAGTGACACATATTTATGTTGCAAAACGATGAAAATGAGACTTTGTATAATATGGCCCCTTTAAATTTGGTTGCCTTGTTTTCATTGTTTATACTGTGGTTATTTAAAAGTGTTGTAAATCTGTTCTGGGGGCCTCATGACCTCAGGGATGGAGTGTGTCATCCTTGCTCTGATTGTTGAAGAGCATCACTTGAGCAGATTCACCACCAAACTCCACCATATCATTCTGAAATAAATCATTAATTTAATCTAGTGTTGTGTCTGAACTGTATACAGCATTATTCCTGCTGTAGACATTACTTGTGCTTTTGCCTTCTTCATATGATTCTTAGCAAAACACTCACTTGTAAAATTCAGATTTCAGACCGTTATGTGTATCTTTGGAGCTCTGTGTACAGTGAAAACTCTACAGATGCTGTTTTGACTAATAGTATTGACTAATAGACACCATTTTGCTCTGCTGAATAAAGAGATAACATGGGAGACTAAAATGCTTGTTTCTAAGCCTTTTGCATTTACCTCCTGAACACCCTATGAGGTCTTTTCCTTCTGCCTCCGTGCCCATCAGCTGGTGAACATTTTCAGCCATGATGTTGCTGTGTCCATTTGGAACAAATCCAGAGCCTCTACTTCTTTAGTGATATGGCACTGATGTGCACTTCAGCTATTTACTGGTCTCCCCATGAGGCCTTAATGCCACTTTGGTTGACAGCTGTGCAATTTTTTGCTACACTGTTTCAAATCAAACCAGTTTCTATTTTTAATTTTTTTTTTTTAACTTCTTAACTGCTTTTCTGTATGGACTGAATAATGTTCACCTATTCCATGACCTCCTCCTTCCATATGTTTTGCTGCAGCCTTTTCATTTCAGCATCACTGAAGTTGTGGTCAATGAAATCTTGCCCAGAGTTTATGTATTCTGTTGCCTGATATGCCATTCAAAGATTTTGCCATTATGTCGATATATATATATATATATATATATATATATATATATATATATATATATATATATATATATATATATATATATATATATATTTTTGTAATTTAAGTGAGGTGAACATGTTTCCCATTTTGAAGTGATCGGAAATGATCAACAAGCACAAAAGAATTGGAATGAAAACATACTGTTGAACATGGTGCATTGTTTTAGTTCAAAAACACAGATACTCCTACTCACAAATGTACATTTCATGAATGAAAATAAACATTTGTATATGTATATGTATGTATAGTATGTATAGTATGTCCTTATATGTACAGTGTAAATGTGTATGAAGTGAGATTATGTGTAGCAGCATGTACAGCATATAGTATGTTTGTATATGTGTATGTATGAGAACATGAAGGGAAACAGTTTGTGTGTGTGTGTGTGTGTGTAGGAAATGGGCTGTGGAGGTTAGCCCAGGCTGCAGCAGTGGTGAAGACCTATTTTAATTCTTAAATAGATGTCCATGATTTATTAATCTGCGTTTGAAATAACAATTACCGTGTCAGAAGGGATCAGGCCAAAGCCTTAATTGCAATGGAAAACACACTTAATATGGAACTTGCTCCAACCAAAGCACATGCATGGCATCCCCAACAGGCCTTCGTAGAAGTCCCTCTTCCTGCATCCGTGACTGGGCATTGTACAGTATGTATGTAAATCTGAGCGTGAATGTCAATGCTGTTCCTGCATCAACTCATGCATTTGTGTATTCAGTGACAGTCTCATCCTAACGGGAACCTTTATCCCCCATTTAAATGTTTTTTTTTTCTATTTTTGCATTTTTGAATGTGATTTTACCCATCAGTGTACCTAGTATAATGATGTTGTAGTCATAATTCCCGCCACGACAATTTGGACCTTGTCATCTATAACAAACTGTCTGGTGTACATAGATGATCAGGAAACAGGAACTCAATACAGACTGCACTGCCCAGCATCAACTACATTGTTCCTCTTTCAGTTTGCTGCATGTGGAGGAGTTCATACTATATTCCAGATTCCATGTCCATTGTCTTCCACAAAAATACATAATGTCAACTAAAACAAACCATTCCAGCCAAAACTCATTTTACCCTTAATGATAGAAATTTGTTGGGGGCCCTAGTGCGGTTGATGTGGTATATTACGGTGCTTTGCTCTACTTACTCAATGAGATGACGTAGCCTCTATGTCTTGTCGGTACTAGTGACTATATTGGGTACATGAAGTCTACACTAAACACCACAAAGTCCTGTATGTATAACAAATACTCATGTACCAGTTACTGCTTGCTCCATGCTAGCTGTGCATAGTTAAAACAGGTTACTACACACTTAGTTTGTGTTCTCTCCCACTTCAATGCAGTATTTTTAGCTTTGTTTTTGTCCAGTCTGAAATTAAGTGTCTTCGTTGCATCAAAATGCCTTACCTGCTGCATTGTTTCAGTTAGATAAGACATTCACTTGCAACTATATTCGATTTTCTGGAAGTATTCCAGCTAGCAAATGTGGGTAGCCATGTCCACGTAAACATACTTGTCGTTTTCATATTTCATAGAAAATCCAGTGCTTCCTGCTTCTTTCCCTCTGGTTTGCTGTGTTTTCTTCTATCCACCAGCTTTCTTTATGAGGAACTCTGATGAAGAATTGGTCTGTGATGTGAAGAAATCAGTATCTGGCCTTCAAAGGTTTGTGATATGAAACCATATGAGCAAGCATCTGATGCAAATGCCATTGTTCACTAATAGTCCTGTATACGTTGTGTTAATCCATGAAGATTATAAGGTATTGTTATGACCCAAGCTCTAGGGGTTGGCTGGATGCAACAAAATAACCAGAATGTTCTTGGTTCAGGTACATGAATTTATTGCTTAGTAGCAAATGGAACATAAAAGTGACAAGAACATGACTGGTGAGTGTTGCTAAACCAAAGAACAGAATATAACAAAACGAAGGCCAACAGAGTTTCTAAACGATCTACACATTAACAAAGTAACTGAACTCCTGAGCCAAACATAAGTACATCAGCAACACCCACCACAAGTAACAAAGACTAATACAAGAGTGCAAAAACTAACTAAACAGAACTGGTGCCTCACACTCACATACTGAACACACAGGTTACGAAGACTCTAAACACCAAACAGCTTCTTCACAAAGTTGGCGGTCTGCTAACTGGAGCCTCAGTCTCCATTGAGACTGTAGGCTCCACACCAAATTAGCAGCAACAGAAGTCCGAAGTGTCTGTAGTACCCACCACAAGTATCTACAAACCGAAACACGTCACAGGAATACAAACAATATATCACTCACAGAGAGGCACCAGGGTGGACCGGTCACAGATACCAGCCGCCCCAACTAAGAGCTTGGTTTGCAAGTATATACTCTCCAGGTGTGGTGGTGGCTGTGTCCAGTTGGTTAAAGGTGGTGGGGAACTGGATTGTGGCCTGATCAGGAAGGCCGGGAGGTGGAGAGAACAAGGCTGCAGTGCAGGTCTTCTACTCCGGAGTCATCAGGTGGCAGCTGGGGTTCTGGAGAGACTCTGAAACCAGCCACAGCTGAACCCACACAAGCAATCTCCCCTCACAAAGGCCTAACAGGACACCTCCACAGAAACCAGGCGGCACACCAATACTGGTGGCCGTAACAGGTATATTGACTCTGGGACAAATCAAATCCAGAATTTCTCTGGCTGTTATCAAAATATCTTTCTTGTAAGCATCTAGTTTGACATAAGTTAACACTTAGGCAGGTTACTGTGAGACATACATGCAGCCACATCATTACAAGCACATTTCAATCTTAAAAGTATAAAATTAGCATATGGGATTAAGAATTATTTTCCCAGTTTCTTTATTGATGTATTTATGAAAAGTGATATAGGTAAAGTTGGGAAGATTC